>NC_142814.1:25558861-25700503 GCF_049724085.1 Artemia sp. Qi Xiang Cuo | reverse complement strand
TATACTGTTCTCCCGTTCGGAAGATTTGTATTAATCTCGGCGTGATTTGCAGCAATTTGGTATAATTCACCTTTTTTTTCATTTTTCAAAACATAGAGTGTTTTCTCCCGTTCGGAAGATTTGTATTAATCTCGGCGTAATTTGCAGCAATTTGGTATAATTCACCTTTTTTTTCATTGTTCAAAACATAGACAGTCTGAGAGAGGGTGTCATTTATCACCTATTCCTATAATTTTGTACTTTCATTTATACTAGCCTCTAGGACTGATAGATAAAAATGGATTTATATTCCAGGTAGTGTTTGTGCCAATGAGCTCTCAAGGACATTTTTATACAGTAGCAAACAAAAATTCTAAGTCAGAAAGTCTTGTATATTCTCCTAAGCAGCTGCTGTCGACGTTTAGTCTCCCTCTAGATGTCCGTCTGGTATCAGGTCCACTACCAAACAAGCCACCAAATTTTACTGGTATGTTTGTTATAAATCAGTTGAACCGCATTTTAAGACCGGAATAAGGTAATGGGTTTGCCCTACAGCGCGTGCGAGACAACAGTAGAAAGGCCCCTATTGATTGTGACGGGCACCCCTGCTGCCATCTACAATTTAGTATAATGCTGACCCTACACCATATATGGGCATAGAGTCCCTAGGGAGAACACGTGGTTAATCAATTGTGAATGTTATGATCCAGAAATAGGAAAACAGGATCACGTGTTTCTAACAGATGATGTAATGATTGATTGATTGTCACGAAAGGGGAATTAATTTGTTGTTTCTAAGGGGAATTATTGATTCACGAAAGGGGAATTAATTTATTGTTTCCAAGGAGAATTGTCTCCAGGACGAAGTTTATTAATATCTTTGGAGTTCGACCAGATTTGTTTCCGGGGCAAAGTTTATAAATAACTGACAGGTGATGGCAAGGTTAATTGTAACTCCGGCGAATGTTTTGATCTTAGAGTTTAACGCGGGAAAAGGTTTCTTAGTAATTTCAAATGTGACAGTGTAGGGATGCCAAAAACAAAGGAAACACGATGAAATTACGTTTAGAGATTATTTGGGCAAAACCGTTTTAGACATTTTAGAGAATTATTTCGGCGAAACAGTTAGAGACATTTTAAAATATGATTTTAGAAGATGTTTTAGAAGAGGTTTTGAGTGTGGTCGTTATAATACACAAGTTCTATTTAAACAGGGCCGTGAGGTCCCCTACCCCAACCCCAAAGGGCCCCGATCCCCATACCCCCACCCAAAGGGCTCCGATCCCCCAACCCCAACCCCGAACGCACCCCCCCGCCCCCAAATGTTCCCCCAGGCACCCCAAAGGTCCCCCCGCCCCCCAAAGGGCCCCCCGCGCCCCAAAGGCCCCTGAGCCCTCATTTTTTAATACTTTTGTAAGGCTTTACTATATCTTTTCAGAACAATTTCCTTTCTTAATGTCCCTCCTAAACCTATTTTACAAGTTGAAGTACTTATCTTTTTCATCCACAACTATACTTTACAGCTTTTTGGTTACCTCAACACCAAGAAATACTTTTCAAAGACCATTTCAGAGCAAGTTACTTTTTTAATTTCCCTCCCAAATCCATTCTCCAACTTGAAGTGATTATCTTTTTCATTCAAAACAATACTTCACAGCTTTTCGCTTACCTCAACACCAAGAAATACTTTTCAAAGACCACTTCAGAGCAAGTTACTTTCTTATTAACCATCCTAAATCCATTTTCCAACATGAAGTACTTATCTTTTTTATCAACAAGTACACAATACATCCTTCTGGATGCCAAAACAACAAGAAAAAGTTTTCAAATACCATCTCAGAGCAAGTTACTTTCTTACTGTTCCTTCTAAACCTACTTTACTACTTTAAATACTTATCTTTTTAACCAACAACTATACTCTAAAGAATTTTTTGTAGATAAACACAAATAAATACTTTTAAAATTCCATTTAAGAGAAAGTTCATTTCTTAATTTCCCTCCTAAACCCATTTTCCAACATGAAGTACTTATCTTTTTCATTCGCAACTATACTTTACAGCTTTTTGGATACCTCAACACCAAGAAATACTTTTCAAAGACCATTTCGTATAAAATTACTTTCTTAATAACCCTCCTTCTCCAATTTTCCAACTTGAGTTACTTATCACTTTAACACAAAACTATTCTTTACAACTTTTTGGATGCCTCTACGCCAAGAAATACTTTTCAAAGACCATTTCAGAGCAAGTTAATAACTAAATGTCACTCATAACCAAATTTTCCAAAAAGAATTAAATTTTTTTTTCATCCACAACTATACTTTACAGATTTTTGGATAACTCAACACCAAGAAATAATTTTCAAAGACCAGTTAAGAGCAAGATACTTTCTTAATGTCCCTTCTAAACCCATTTTACAACTTGAAGTACTTATCTTTGACTCCCAAATATACCCTTAAGATATTTTTTTTTACTTCAACAAAAATATATCCTCTTAAATCACCCTTGCAGTGCTAGTTACTTTCTTAATGTCCCTCCTAAACCCATTTTCCAAGTTAATCACCTGATCTTGATCTTATTCCACTGTATTTTACATCTTTTTTGATACCTCTAAACCAATAAATAATTTTAAAGGAACATTTCAGAGCGAGTTATTTTCTTAATTTCCCACATACGCCAATTTTCCAACTTGAAGTACTTATCTCTTTCACCCATAACTATACTTTACAGCTGTTTGGTTACCTCAACATCAAGAAATACTTTTCAAAGACCATTTCAGAGTAAGTTACTTTCTTAATGTCCCTCCTAAACCCATTTTCCAACATGAAGTACTTATCTTTTTCACCCACAACTATACTTTATAGCTTCTTGGTTACCTCAACACGAAGAAATACTTTTCAAAGACCATTTCAGAGCAGGTTACTTTCTTAATGTCCCTCCTAAACCCATTTTCCAACTTGACGTACTTATCTTTTTCACCAACAACTATACTTTACAGCTTTTTGGATACCTCAACACCAAGAAATACTTTTCAAAGACCATGTCAGAGCAAGCTACTTTCTTAATGCCCCTCCTAAACCCATTTTCAACATGAAGTACTTATCTTTTTCATTCACAACTATACTTTACAGCTTTTTGGATACCTCAACACCAAGAAATACTTTTCAAAGACCATTTCAGAGCAAGTTACTTTCGTAATGTCCCTTCTAAACCCATTTCCCAACTTGAAGTACTTATCTTTTTCACCCACAACTATACTTTACAGATTTTTGGATACCTCAACACCAAGAAATACTTTTCAAATACAATTTCAGATCAATTTACTTTCTTAATGTTCATTAGAAAACCATTTTTCAAGATTTAGGAATTATATTTTTAACAAACCACTTTACTTTACAGCTTTTTGGATACCTCAGCACCAAGAAATACTTTTCAAAGACCATTCCAGAGCAAGTTACTCTCTTAATAATCCACCTAAACCCATTTTCAAACTTGAAGAAAATATATTTTTAACAAACAAATATACTTTACAGATTTTTGTTAAAAAAATCACCAAGATATACATTTCAAAGATTATATAAGATAAAGTTCATTTCTTTATATCCCTCCTAAACCCTTTTTTCAACTTGAAGTACTTATCTTTTTCACCCACAACTATACTTTACAGCTTTTTGGATACCTCAACACCAAAAAATACTCTTCAAAGACCATTTCAGAGCAAGTTACTTTCTTAATGTGCCTTCTAAACCTATTTTTCAACTTGAAGAACTTATGTAGCTGCCTTCTCTGCGTTAACTGGTCTTCTGAAGGAGCCAACCATAATTTATCAGCCTACTTATTTTATTTTATATTTTTACCAACAATCGACGAATGGATGGACAATAAGTGCTAAAAGAAACATGTGAAAATAAAAAAATGCATATTGATGAATACGAAACAGGTTTTTTTGTAGACACTACATCAGGCTATTTTGATTTTCGGGCTACAAAAAAATGAAAAAAGAAAAAAAATGCTTTTTTTTATTCTGTATCAGTGAGGTAGGTGTGGAGGAAAGAGGAAGTTCTTCACCCCCCCCTCCTATGATATACAAGCTTTTGTAAAGATTATACCAATTTATCGTATGTTTCTTATAAAAATACCCTGTTTCTGCACACTTTAAAATTTAACAATTCCTTTAGCTTGGTATCACCCCGGTGTTTCTAATTAACATCCGCCGTTGCTAATTCAAATCTAAGAATCTCTATGTTAGCTTGCTAGTTCTGACACCTATGAAAACCATGTAAATAAGATAGATGGTAGGGTAGACTATATCCTCAGAAATGGGAACTTCCTGGGAGGGTTTAAAGAGGGGGCTTCGAATAAATTTGTACGGAGGAGGTGCGTAGCTGTGCTGGCCTTAGGGGCCTTGGTGCTGCGCTGAGTTGTTAGTAGTAGTAGTAGTAGTAGTAGTAGTAGTAGTAGTAGTAGTAGTAGTTGCAGTATATAAAACAATAAGCTTGACGAAAAGTGTGGTTTGATTCTACTTTCCAGGCTACAATGAAAAGAAAGAGGTTAAAATGGCTAGGTCATGGGTGAAGGATGAGCGATGACATATTTCAAAGATTTTTCTTTTTGGCAGTCCATCTCTGCCTATCTTCAGATAAACAGGTTCACAAATGGAACAGGTCCTCTTTGAGCGGGAAGATACCAAAGGAAGAATTTAAGAGAAATTTGTGCTTCATAGGAGGAGGTAAAGACTGAAGCTTTGAACAGATTGGGAACAAGGACGAGCATCTGTGTCTGTGTTGGCCTCAGGCAGCTTGATTCTGCAGTGAGTTCTTAGTAATATTAGTTGCATTTTTTTTTTCATTTAAGATCTGTACTTTTAGTTACCAAATATTCAATTACACAGGAAGAGCCTTACATACACCAAGGAACGTGTGGAGAAATACAGGTTACTCCCTGAAACTCAAACTCTTCAGTAGTAACGTCCCCTCTGTACTAGTGTGCGGATGTGAATCTTAGGCATTGACTGAGCAGCTGAGAAAAGCAGAAAACAAATCCAGGGACTTATGAGTTGTCTTAGACAGACCCCTGACATTCACTGAACTGATAAGACCACCACCTGTACGTAAGATGAAAGAAAATCTACTTGTAGCCGATAAAAGCAAAAATATTCGATCGCATTCGATGGTACTCGAAGTATATGGTATGTATGGATGAGGGACATATTTCCCCCATCCTCTGGAATAAGAAGACATGGAAAACTAAAAATAACACTCATGTGAAGCCCCGAGAAAGATGATATCCTGTAGAGTTCGTCCCTGGAGGATCTTTGGTCTACAACACTCAAGAAGGGGTTGTGGCGAGACACTGTTGTTGCCTTACCACCAGCCAAAAAGGAACACTGACCTGCGTTCAGACAATGAAAAATGGAGACATTGAGATAAAATAAATCCACTCTACCATTTGATTGCACCATCTTTCCAGCTGTACTATCCATAAAAGAGGTAACATACTTTCTTAACATAAAGATAATTTTTGTTTTATACATCCTACATACCTCGCTCAGAAACGACCTAAAAAATGAGAGCGGATCTAAAATAGCTACCAAAGTTATGTCCAGTATCCAGTTTTTAGTTTCTTAAGACACTTTTTTTGTTTTTAGTTTTTACCCAATAGCCTCAATTATGAATAGAATCAAATGAGAATTACCGCAGGTCATTTAACTTCATAGAAGTTTTACAAAATTTGTCATTTGTAACTACTTGGATTCTGCTCAGAAATAATCTGTAAGGCCAAATTCAGTCTCAACCTCGAGTTCGATGCACTTATATATGAAGGAACTTGGCTTGTTGTACGATTTTTTGAAGAGGTATTTGTCTCCATTTTCAAAATTTAAATTAAAACTGAGGCCGACTTTCACTTATTGCACTTAACAATCATAGGCATACCACGGAACAATCATAGGCATACCACGGAATTCTTAGATTTTAAGGGACTCTGAATTTTCTTCTTGGTATTTCGTTTTAATGCTGCTTTTGTGATCACTGCTGTCGATTTTGCTGCTGCTATTTAGAGCAAATTTTACATTTTATTCTACTATTTTTTCTGTTTATTTTAGATGCAACCTATGCAACCTACTGCAAAATACTTGATAATTTCTTGAAAAAAATAATAGACAGAATTATTTAGATTTAAATGCATTTTTAACCGATTTATGTCAGATATTTGAGACTAATGTAATGGCTAGTTTAATAAAATATTTAAATAAGTTATCAAGGAATAATTTAATAAAAGTATTCTGGATTGCAAAAAATAATATGGTATCCGCACTGCGAAATTTCTTAAGAGCCGAACGATCTGGGTCATAGGGTCTCCACTTAAAATCCACCTCCGAAATGCTACCTTATCTGGTGGCATCTGGGCACAACAATTACACAAAATCCTGCCACCTTCACCTCCCGTGAATGGTCAATCTCCAAGAAACCCATCCTGCCGTTAATCGAGCCTTCCAGAATGGGATGCATGCGATCAGACGTTCTGATAGATTCTGGGCTGGGCTCCCCACGGATCTTGTCACTGAGCAGGGCCTCTTGCGTTGTCTCAAAACGACTGGTGGCCTTACCGATGGAAGTGGTATAACAGAGGTTCTGTCTCGACCACTCTGCTCTGCACTAAATCTTCTGATAGAGGGTGTGTCACAGGTAATCTATGGAACTAGTGAACACCATAAGGAAATGTCCGAGCCAAGGCAGCCAAGAGACTGTAAAGACACCCAGATCGTTATCAATTTACTAGAAATAAGATCATCATTTAATGGGGATCTTCAGCTAAGAAACATCACAAACGACCTGACAGCCTACGAACCTGCCAACTTTGATTCTCCTAGAGATTTAGGCCTAAAAACCATTGACTCCATGTCTGAAAAGCTGGTCACTGATTTTTTATTTCGACGAAAACAACAGGTAGTTCAAATTACTACAAAGCAGAATTCAGGTGGAAAATGCAAAAGACTGAACCCCACTCTCCTTTTTCCGAGGTTCATCACGCTAGCAAAGAGGATCAATCTCACGGAATCTGAATACTTTCAACACATAATGTGTTCCTACCCAGCATCACTTTTTGACAGTTGTTGCATGTTCCAGTCTACGAACAAGCTAGAGTTTGCCAAGGCTGTAGCAAAGGCTTGCAATCTTGAGGAGCGCTCTATTCCCCTTCTCAAAGGCATTCGATATCTCCAAAAACGACGAAACTCCAAAGTCCTTGTCCATTATGCTACTTACGTGACCTAAGCCACTATTGTGTTCGACGACTACGATCGTGGAGCTACCATAAAGGATATGGCCCAGCCGAAAAGAAGTCGTATAATCAGCTGTGAGATCTTCTTCACAGCAGATATCCAGCTGAATGTTAAAAACGTTGAGTTCTTGTCCTGCAAGAAAAACAAGGCCAGGCTTATCTGCGCGTTGGCTGTTTCAAAGGGCGATCAAAGGGCTTCGTCGTAATCCAGGCACCAGGTGATGCAGATGTCCCAATGTTCAATCTGCTGTTGATTCTTCCCGGTATTACGAAACTGCCGTCATTGGAGCCGATACTGATCTTCTGTTTCTATTGTGACCTATCAAGCAAGAAACTATTCTTTGCACCTGAGCCAAAGTCAAACAAACCTCCCCGAATATAGAATATTCACTAATTGAAAGAGAAGCTGGGCCAAGAGACATGCCATCTGATTCGTTTTGCTCCCACCATCTTAGGCTGTGATTCTACTTCACGGATCCACAGTCTAGGAAAAGGTCTTAATCTGAAGAAGCTAATGGCAGATGCCTATTTTCGTACATCAGCTGCAATTTTCATGCTGAAGTAAGCTTGAAAGGAGGAAGTAAGGGTTGCTGGAGAAGACGCTCTGCTCGTTATATATGGCGCATCAAAAGGGGAAAATCTGGATGAACTCCGCTGGGAAGTTTTTAAAAAGAAAGTAACTACTCCTAGCACATTCGTCCACACAGAACAGTTACCACCAACTTCTGATGCAGCTAAATTCCACAGTTACTGGGTTTTCTACCAAGTTCAGGTATGGAGTGGAGATCCTGATTCTGAACTTAAATCCAAGGACTGGGATTGGAAAAATAAAGATGAATTCTTGTATCCATCGACTGCTGATGTCCTACCAGCCCCTCGTCTGCTTCTGAAAATCGTGAAGGGCTCCTGTCAACTGGAAAGTAGCTCAACGAGATGTAACTGCTTTAAAAACGGCATAGCTTGCACTGCAGCGTGTAAAATATGCAAAGGGACAGCATGTTCTAAGTCTCAAAGAATCAAAATCTATAACGAAGAGGAAAACGTCGGTGCCTAGATATATGTATTAAAAGATCAAGTTGACAACACTAATCAGAGTTTGATTCTGTCTTTCAAGTGTTCATGGAGTTGATTCGATAATTTTATCAGTGTGAAGACTAGTCAGTGTGTTGACAATAGTTTATTCTAAGAGAGATTTTAAATGTCGGCTGCTGAAAACTAGTTTCATAGATCATTTCCCTTTTCTAATATTTTTCATGTTTTAATAGACATCTTGCAATAATTTTTTTTAGGCCGACCCATCAGATTCAGGCTAACTAATTATTAGGTCTCAAAACCGAAAATTTAGCCAGCGAAAAATAGTCTGGTAAAAAAGGGTCACGACGACGAGAAGCGCAAAAACCTCATGTTGATGATTATGATTTTTTTATATATATACCGTGCACCAAATTTGACCCCATTTCGCACTCATCTCGTCTTTTTACATCGCAATAATAATTCAGTTCAAGAAAAACGAACAATTACCGGAACTTAATATTTTGCTGGGAAAGTGAGAAAACTAACACGATACGCAAAAAAACAACTAGTTTTGCGTCAACCTAGAATGTGCAACTTTCGATATTTTGTTCCGTTTTTTTTTCTCTACAATATGGTGTAAAAATGATTTCTGTTGCAATTTATTTGGGGTCAAACTCTAGTTTGCCTGTACTATTTGTTTGTATTCGCCCGTGGAGATGGTGTCAGAAGGCCTCAATCTGGATACGTTTGCATGGTACTGTTAGTAATTGTATCCAGGTGTGCCAAGGTGTAAAGCAACACCTCGGCGATAAGTCCTGCAATATTTAATAACGCTATCAGAGAAGTCTTTCGGCTTTCGGCAGATTCCGTCATACCTAGTTGAGCCATCAATTGATGTATGTCACTTGTCATATGCCGACGATATTCTTCTTTTAGCTGATAATCTTGAGGCACTCCAGAACACTGTTGATGTTGTTTACCACGGACTGAATGAAATTGGCCTTTCAGTTGCAACTTCCAAAACTGAGTTTCTTGATTTTGGACCTGAGACTGCCTCCAATGATACAATCCAAGTTGGTTCAGCACCAATGTCACCTTCCAGTTCATTTAGGTAATTAGGTCTTCCATTAGAACATCAATTAGATCCACAAGACAGCTTATAATTGATTCTTTGAAAGAAAAACTAAGAAAATCTTACGTGTTTTTTGCCAGGGTAGAGGGCCAATTTGATAAGAGAACCCCTGGTCAGTTATATAACGTGTTTTTTGCATCACATGTGTTGTTTTTGACATCTTTTTGGGAACTTTTCCCCGCCTCTGATAAAAATAAAGTCGGATCGTTGTTCTTTACGGTCTGCAAGTATTTTCTCAGCATCCCTATTTGGACCCATAAAAGTTACATGTCCCGACGGTACGGAGTTTTTGAGATTTGTTAAAAAATGGATGAACTGTTACGTAGATTTGCTGACCGCTGCAATAGAGTTGTCGATTTTCCACTAATTTGTCTTCTATCAAGTGCTTAGTGTCGTAATAAGTAAAATATCATATAATTTGACCCTTGTTGTCTGAGTGCTTAAAAGCGTCAATATTTGTGCGTAAGTTTTCTTTTCGTTTTTCCTTCGCTTTTTTTAGTACTCTTCTTAGTACGTCTTTGTTATGTAGAGAGGATAACAATAAATTATTATTATTATTTTAATTTGAAAGTATACCCTTATTTGTGGTAATTAGCGATTGCTTTCAGGGTCAATTCTTTACTCTTTGCAATTTCTGTTCGTTTTGGCTTTGACTTTTTTATTTTATAAGATTTCTCTTCTTGTAAAGTTTGACTTCTTGTATGAATTCATAAATACCCATTATAATATCGTCCTTTACTTTTTGCTGAAAAACTTTGCTTTTTCATTGAATCTCTTACACAGTTGTAAATACTACATACCATAATGAAGAGAAATTTTTCAGCCGCAAACTGTAGTTCTTTTAATGGATGTATTTATTATTTATTTTATTCAATACAGGAGAAAGCCATAGGCTTGTCACATTTTGTTGCATGTATTTCAGCAAAAAGAAAAAAGTTATCTTGACCGGCTATACAAGCCTTGTTTATGCTCTCTGTAATCAGGGCCGGTTTTTTAAGCTTTGACGCTTCTAGGCCAAAGCATTTTTACCGCTGTGTTTTTGCAAGATTTTCGCGGAAATCTCCAAAAATTCGGGATCGCAGAACCACTGAACATAACGCAACTGATGCAGCCAAAGGTAATGAAAGAGAGAAGTACTACCGAACTCTCAGGTGCCATTCTTGGCAGAAATCTGACAGTTCATAAGTAGCCACGGGATTAATGTGTTGTTTTAAAATCGTTTTTCTGTGAATAGACAGCGCGGCGGTGGAGTGCACGTGGCACTATGACTATAAATCACATCAGTCCACTTTTTGTGAAGATAAATTACTCAGTGATAATTTATTTTGCCCCTAGGCCCAGACCTAGTGGGCCTATTGGTAAATCCGGGCCTGACTGCAATGTAATTAAGAAATTCGGCTATAGTAATCAGTACTGGCAATAAAAGTATGTAATAAGTTTTGCAATTACAGCTTGAGTTCTATAAATCTTGCTTCCACAGCAAAACTATTCAAATACCAAAATTAAAAAAGAGCAAACGTTTTATTTCAACAATCAATACAAAAGCACCAAATAAGATCACAGCAGCATTAAACCGGGATGTTATACATAGATTCAACTGTTACAATCTGGTCATCTACAAATTTATGAAACCCCGAAATTAATTCGCTGAAAGTATAAATAATGAAGAGGAATTTTCAGCCTAGCCTAATTCTGTCTAACGAAAAATGCATTTAAACTTCTACCACCACTAAGCTTCCAAAAGCTCGTACTGCATTGGTAAAAGCATAAAATAAAATGAAATTTCGTTGAAATACGAATTTCTATACAAAATAAAGTTCTTTCACAAGAAAACTGATGTTGTTAATAAACAATTACTAATCCAAGCCCCTTTCCCCTATCTGATTGCCTTTTGATCAAGCTTTAAAGTGACGGCGGAATAGAAGTATGTACTAGCCAGTCGTCCTATCACAAATCACGAGACAGAAATCTTTTAGCATCAGTATACATAAGGAATGGGCCACTACTAAACACACATGTACACAAAAACATACTTGGGGAGGGGTGAGAGTTCCAGCATATGTCTAGAGGCGCGCCAGATGCTTAGAAAAAGTTCTGTCGAAATGCCAGGCTTTTTTGTACTTTCTCCAAGTGCTAGTGCAGGGCACAGCATAAATGTTATACAGTATGGAAAATTCCTATACTCTCTATTAAAGAGTTTTGGGACACATTAGTCGCACACCTTTCGTCATGACTCCGCCTTCGCGCTTGCGCCATGACAAATTTTTAGCGCATTGCGATTGGAATATAAGAGACCGGTTGAAGCTATTGCTGTGACGCTTTGGAAAACTTCCCAAACCACGCGCTGTGATGTGTCCCATTTCTGAACCAAATTTTCCACACTGTATGTATGCTGTGGTACAGGGGTTCTACTCGAATGCATATTAGAGAGGATTTTTCTAAACCATTAATACAAGCCTGACTGAACAGTAAATACTAATCATTTATAAGAAGAAATTTACTTGAGCAAACGCATAGGATAGGCAGCCCTCAATGTCTGTAAAACACTTTCAGAAGTTAAGGTCCCATTCTTAAATATGGGAGACTATCGCTCATACATAGTGGCTTTTATTTCAAAAAATTGTACGTTCTAGGGGGTTTACATTTATATATCACGGAAACACTTTTAAATTAAGAAGGTTCTTATAAATTTTAAAGGATTTTATTTCAAAATTCTATAGGATAAAAGGAATCAAGTTAAGTTAATTAGTTTTGATTGGTGATTATCAGATTTTGAAGTTCATTTGAAACGCATTCTTTGGCATTAAAATGTGCTATTCTTTATTAACTAATTATTTATTTTATTCTTTTCGAAGAAAAATTTTATTTCTATTCAAAGAAAAAAATAATTCAATTACTGTGAACTTTAAAAACAAACTTGTCAGTAATGTGACAACATTTCTCAACTAACACTAGATGAGGTCAGCACCACTTGTGGATTATTTGAAGAAGTCCCCAGCTTGAATTTGGCCTTCCAAATTTGTTGTTTTGACGTCTGTATATTACCTCATCAGGCATCTAAAAATTGAGGGGGGAGGAGCTATCAACTTTTTAAACTATATTTACTGAATCTTAATTGTAAACGAAATCTTGAAAGGCTAAGGATGTGGTCATCTATTCAATAGATACTTTCCAATAGATCCTATTGGGAAGTCTATTCATTTTAACAGAGCAATCGTGCTTTTTTCCAGGAAAAAATGAAAAAGAAAAAGCAATTCAGTATTTATTTAAGCTTACTGACTCTTCTAGACTCTGTAAGCTTAGTCAGATTCAACCCAGATCCAAATGGGTGCTTGGAGAAATCTGGGGAAGGTAAACAGGAAGGGTGTGTTAAAGTACAAGATGACTGCCGCAAAATACACTTCCCGCCTGAAGGGCCAAGAAAAGGAGATCAGCACCGCTAATAGGGACTGTAAAGTCCAGTGCCGCATCCTTTACTTTGACGCTTTAATTTTCCAAATCTTGTGTCCTTTAAGGAGCAAAAAAGGCAATTATATCAAAAAACCAACCCAAATGGCTGTCATTTGGTGTTGAATGGGGGTATTGACACTTCCCTGCTTCTGACTTTATGACAAGAAAGCACAGGAAAAGGTTGGTCTTAAACAGGACTGTGGATAATTTGGGGAAAAAACTGACGTCTTAGCCCACAATTTGAAATATGAGAAGATGAATATAAAAATTGTTTATTGTTGTAGCTGCGTAACTGCCCTGCATTTGAGATTCACCTTGTGCATTACATCTTAACACTCTGATCCAGGTAATATGCAGAAAAAAGTATTTAAATACTGATCTTTGATAATTTTTTAATCATTTTTAAAAATGATTTTTTAAATACTAATCTTTGATTAGACTATTTCTAGAGCCTTTTTCAACACAAATACAGTAATTGAGCAGCTCATTTGCCAAATCTATTCATCCAATTAAACAAACCATTCATTACCAGAATCACATTGTCAATGATAGAGTCTCAAAAAGATTGGGAAATGGAGTTAATTAATTTTGCTTCTTGGCCAATAATCAACCAAAAGCCCGGATAATCGAAGTCAACAAATCCTCCTATAACTATCAAATTTAAAATTTTCAAAAAATATATATGATGGAACCTGCTCAGCCTGCATGAAAATCAGGAATCTTAAAGTGGTACGTGATATAGACACGGTTTAAACAGCTTTGAAAGATTTCAATTAATATTCTGGTTTCACACAAAATCTTTCCGATATTCCAGCTGAAAATTCACAAGTAACTCATCTCTATATCATTAAAGTCAGAAATTTCCGCATATATGTTTTCTTCTTCTTCTTCTTCAAAACAAATTGCATCAGCCACTCTCCCATATGGTGACAATATCCCTTCATCAATTGGCAATGTCTTTTGGGGCTGCTCACTTCGAGACCGAAATTTCATCAAGTTCTTCAATTTATCTCTAGAACTGTGTCCAATACTATTGTTCTCACTGTCACAACCCGATGATAAAGAGAGACGACTTATTGACAAACGATTGGCAACATTCTCTATCAAATCTGGGGGCTTTATATCTAAACTTTGAATGTGTCTTATATGCTTACTATTTCCATCAATCTTTGAAAATGAATTCCTTGTAAAGAAAGGTTTGACAATATTTGCAGGTGAACCGATTCGAAAATCGAGACCAAACTTTCTTTTAGGAATATCACTTTTTGAACTTATTACTTTCCTTTTATCACAAAGGGCAGATTCAACTAGTTTAGTATGAGATGATGCATCTGGAAAAACAGGAAGGGATGCTTTGATTTGTTTCCGCCAAAGTTCTCCCCGATCACGGCACAACGCCAACGCTTTTTCATACGCATGATCTTTCTTCCTTCTGTCAGGTACGCAAAGACGTTGCAAGCACCATCCAGAATGAATGTCGACTTCAATCATCCTTGGGCTCGCCAATTCAGTGACATTGCAAGCTAAAATGACTTCAGACTTCTTGATGTTTTGCAGTCGTAATAAACCTGAAAATGCAGATTTTGAATTCTTTGCGTAAAAAGTTGTCTGTCAGGTTTGCAATGGCTCCAACAGGGCGGGATATTATCGTATCAGCGGCATTAATGTTGATAGATTTCGTCACTAAATACTATAAACAAGAAGTTACGAATAAATTGATCATGTTTTTTTTTTTTTTTTTTTTTTTTAGCAGTGACGAATTTAAGAAAAAAATATCTAGGGGCAACCTCATCCAAATGCCACGAGTAAAGCATCGAAGTTGTTAAATCCCATATATTATTGAACTTTGATCAAAAACAGAACTAATATTCACATTTGATCAATCTTTGGTACTTGTCTGTTAAACGGAACGCACTCAAGAATTATACTATGTAAGATCTAACAGAAACCGGTTTTCTTTCCTGGACCGGTTATGATTTGCTTATTTTGAGTAAGAGAACTACGATATATGTATATTTTTATAAAATATTTAATATATAGAGGCGGTTAGGGATCAGGATAGGCTGGGTTAGGTATTTCATAAATTGTGTTCTACGCGGCCTGCTTTCCGCAATTCTTTGCCGTAGTTTCCATAATTTTGTTTCTAAAGTATTATATTATCATCATGTTTTGGTATATTTCATTAGGATTAACCTAACTTCACTTATTGAATGCGTTCCGTCAGACAAGTATCCAATCTTTATGTAAATTAATTAAAAAAAGCTCTTTCCACAAAATAAATCTTAAAAAAAGTAAAGAGCTATGCTAAACCTAAGACAAGACAAAATAAAGTCAAATAGTAATTAAAATGTACAACAAGCATAAATTACTATCAATAAATAAGTGAAACCCAAGAAGAGCAGAAATTACAAGAATCAGCTCGAACATAAGACGAACTGAAATTACCGCAAGTAGGTATAGGCCTATCGTCTCTAAATGCCTTCTAAAGACCAGAACGCCATTTACGCTTTGCTGAAAACAATTTTACTTCGAGGGGGTGTGTTTTTATTGGTCGTAAATCAACAATAAAAAGAATGACTATAATAACGAAAGATTACCAAAAGAACTAGTGAGCTGTAGATTGAAAGTTTAATATATATTCATGTTCATTGTTGAGAACCTCAGCAATTTCGGATTTATTACAAGAGAAAACTTTGAAATATATTTTATTTTCAGTAAAGCGCAAACGATGTTCTGGACAAGGCATACATTTTCGAGATCCGGGTTGTCTATTTAAAAATCAGCCTAAAAGCTATAGTAAGCTTCTAATCTGTTTTGTGTTAGTATATTAAGATGATGATTCCGTTAATAACATTAGGGCTGCTTAGGAAACCTACGGTTTGAGATGCGAAAAAAAAGTGAAGGAAGTGCCTTTCTTGTTTCTTATTACACAGGCTACATTTGAAAGCTACACTCTTAAACTCCAACTTGACATTCTGTCTCCATACAAAGACACTTTTTTAACGGTACACCTTCTTCCTGATACCCACTTCACAAGGCCATACCCGGAGGGAAAGGGGTAGGGGCTATGACCTCCCTCCCTCCAAATGTTTGTCTGACTCATAAGAACATAAAAAAAATTTAACAAAATTTTTACAAATTCTTTATGCGTTTTTAAAAGTTTATTTAGTAAAATCTCCCCCTCCCACGAAAAAAAAATCATGGTCACGACCCTGCCACTTCATAACATTAAGTTGCTAAAATTTACAATCCGTTTGTTTCAGCATGGAGTGGTCGCTTTAGTACTGTCTCTTCACACATGCCCCCCTCATCTTGATTTTATCAGACCTTTGCAAATTCCCTTGGTTTTGTAGAAAAAGTTACGTATCCCCATACAACAGACCTGTTATTCTTTTCTACGCAACTGAAAAAGTCTTGCTGCCATAGCCGTATAAGTATTACGTGTGGGAGTAGGGATACTCAGGCATGAGAAAAATCAGACTGCCCCTCCCCATCCTGGAAACTCGTCAAAGCAAATTGGTAGGAGTCTTAGACGGTAATATTTTATGAAAATCGTCTGCAAAGTTTGTTTACCCTTATGTCTATCAGAACGGAGATTTGTTTCATCTTAGTTTCGTTTTAATATAAACATAATTTACTTTTTCCACAGTCCTCGTAGCTCAACATATATATATATATATATATATATATATATATATATATATATATATATATATATATATATATATATATATATATATATATATATATATATATATATATATATATATATATATATATATATATATATATATATATATATATATATATATATATATATATATATATATATATATATATATATATATATATATATATATATATATATATATATATATATATATATATATATATATATATATATATATATATATATATATATATATATATATATATATATATATATATATATATATATATATATATATATATATATATTGGAAGTTTTAGTCCTCTCTTCGTAGGGTTGAAACAATTTTGAGTAAGATGTTGTTCAGAAAAATTTCATTTTGTGTCATGGAGGGCTAAAAACAGCGGCAGAAAGAAAAAGAGCAAATAACATAAACAGGTTTTTCTTCTCTTTTTTTTTGTATTTGATTAAAGTTGCATTTTGTTACTTTTTGTTTTTACATGTGAAGTTAAAGTTTTTTAACCTAGATTTCACGTTGTGTCAGTCTTTGAAGTTTTTGTTTATAATGTTTGAATTGTGTTTTGCTTTAAAATTTTAAATTTTGCATTTAAATTATGAGTTGTTTCGAGCATTTGTTTTGATGGTTCAACTTATTTTATGATGAAATTTTACTTGGAAGAAAAGGTTATGTATTTATATTTGAATTTTGTGGATGTTAGAGTATAATCCGGTTTTGATTTCCTTAATTTAGGTTTGAATATTATGTTTTTTTTCCAGTTATTTTCTTTTTCGTTGGGGATGGAGTTGATTAAGTAAATATTGTGTATTGGGTCTTAGTTTTCTTGGGAAGTATTTTCTCTTGGTAAATATTCATACGATGCTAGTGGGAGAATATTAGGGGGTCAGGTGTGTATTTAAGGGTGCTAGGGGATGGATGGGGCTGGCTTTGCACAAATTTCACGCGGTGGCGCTGTTTTCACAAATCTCAGTGTACATCTAGCAGCGTATTCGAGATCCAGGATCAGACTGGCCCTCTTGTCTTAATTAAAAACCTTATATGTTATCAATGGAAAACTTTTTTAGATCTAAAATTTTCTAATTGGGGTTCTGGATTTAATCTTCGTATATCTGTTAGGTACTTTCGGAGACTTAGTTGGGAAATTATGTGGGATTTATCTTCATAATTGGGGTCCAAGAAGTGTTTGTTGATATGAGTTCCTCTGTTATGACTTTGCATTTTCTTTGTTAAAGGTTAAATTTTCTGTAACTTGGGTGTTTTTTTAAGTTTTCTCACTTTTTGTAGACCAATAAGCACTTTTTTCAAATTTCTGTTTGTAGTTAGATATCTAGATTAAAGTTGCTTTTATTTTTTTTTTGGGGGGGGTTGAGAATTTGTATGTATTGGCTTTAATAATTTTTGTTGGATTTAACTATACGTGTCAATATAAATTTTTTGTGTAAGGGTGTTAGGTCTTATGCTAATATTAATTTTCTCTAATTTTAACGTCTTAGGTTTAGTGTTAGAATTAAATTTGGGTCGTTGGGCTAATAATTTGGAACCTGGGGCACCCTTGCCCGGGGTCATAAATACAGGCGGAGGAGGAAGAAGGCCCCTCAAATGTACACTCAAAAGGGCCCACTGGTTTGTCCACAAGTTCCATGAGTTGCAAACCTTCTCCCAGTAATGGGTTAAATTGCATTGTGATGCAGAACACCATCGCGGGAGGATCCTCTAAAGGAGGACAACTGAGGCAGGGCGTAAGAGCCATATCTATGGACAACGGCCTCTGCAAAGGGCTGCTTTGACCTTTTCGGGGTACCTGCAAGACTGAGGACCTTGCGGTCAACTCTATTCCCACTTGAGGAGTGGCGCCGCTCGAGGAAATTATAGCCTAGTAAACGACACAGCAGTCGCACGGGATTCTGACTAATGGACAATTCTTCTGGGATTGGTATGTTTTGATGGGCGTTTTTGGGCTGAAAAATCTCTTCCTAGCTAATTTATCTATTATGGGTTGCCTCCCCGTAGTAGCATAATATTTGTAGGCATGAATATATAATGAGTTAGAGGAAATAGGGTTGAGATTGTCTGTTCAGGATTCCGAATCTTGTTGATATAGGAGCATCGCCAAGTGCTAAAAACCATATTGTGACCAAGATGGGGCAAGGATTGCACACAACTTCCGTTGATGGAAGTCCCAGGGACTTCTTTCTGTCCGGTTCTAAGCAGGCTTAAGCACTTCGATGCAGACTTGAGAAGATGTGTGATCCCCATCCTACACTGGTATCCGGGATCATTGCTTTTCCTGAGGCGAAAAAAATTTCAATGATTTAAAGAACATGAAAATTGGAACTTGGAATGTCACGACATTAAAAAATGACTATTGTATCAACATTTTGACTGAAAAATTCAGACGATTTGAACTGTATTTATTGGGAGTTTCAAAAGCTTATATCTTAGTTGTAGAAAGCCTGAAATTAGATGATAAAAAATTTTTTTACTCAAGCTGGAAGGATGGGGCACATAGATAGGAAGTACGGCTCACAATAAATAAGGACGCTGCTAAGTCTTGTCTAGGCTGGGACTGTATTAATAATAGAATGCTAATTGCCAATTGTATGACTAGAAAGCTCAGGGTATCATTTATAGTAGTATACGCCCCTGTAGAACCAACTGATGGAGATACTAGTGACTCAGATGAATTTTACTTACAGTTACAGGAGCAAATAGACAAGGTCCCAGGCAGAAATATGATGTTATTACAGGGAGATTTTAACGCCCAGGTTGGTAGAAATAAGGATAGATGGTATCCTAGCTTAGGTAAATTTGGTGTAGGAAAAGAAAACAGTAATGGATACAGACTTTTGCAATTTTGTAGGTATAACAATCTAGTTATAACCAATACGTGGTTTGGTCATAAAATTGCTAATAAGCTAACATGGTATTCACGTGATGATAAGACAGCAAACCTTATTGATTATTTTATAGTAAACTGAAGACTGGCAGGATCAATACAAGATACTAGGGTATATAGGAGTGCTGTTATTGATGTTAAAAGTAAAGATCACCATCTAGTAGTGTCAAGGATTAATTTAAAGCTGAAAAATCGGAAGGGTAATTACCTCCCGAGACGTTATGATGTTAGTAGACTCCAGGATGAGAATTTGAGAGAAACTTTCCAGGAACAGTTGAATACTAAACTTGAGAGTTTAAAATTTGATAATGTGGAAGATGGTTGGAATAATTTTAGAAAAATAATTTGTGAAGTTGCTGAAGGTGTATTAAGGAAGAAAGCTATAACTGCAGCTAAGAATATTAGTGAAAAAGCTTTATGTTTAATAGAAAGGAGAAAGGACTTGTACAAGAATTATCTGAGTGATAGATCGCATAAAAACAAAAGAAATGTAAGGAAAGTGGAGAAAGCATTGAAATATGAACTAAGGAGGTGTGAAGTGGAGGCCATGGATAAAATTGCCGAGGATTTAGAAGATGCAGATAGACGGCATAATAGTAAAATATTGTACTGGCACGTTAAAAAATTGAGAGGTAGTAGTCAATCCGGACTTGTCCCAGTTAAAGATAGGAATGGGGTGGCAATTAGCGATAAGGAAAAAGCTAAAGCGAGATGGGCAGAATATTTTGAGAACTTGCTTAACCGAGATAGAGTTGCAGTAATAAATATAGAGGAAAATGAAAAAGTTTGTGATACCTTGGATGTGAAGGAAGATTTGTTTTGTGAGGAGGAATTAGCAACAGTACTAAAAGGATTAAAGAATAATAAGGCTCCAGGTGCTGATAGGGTAGTAAATGAGTTTCTTAAATATGGTGGCTCTGAGGTTAGAAATAAGTTATTGAAGATTATGAATATGATTTTTGAAAAAGGGGAAGTACCTAACGATTTTAGGAAAACCTTAATTAAGCCACTTTATAAGAAAGGTGATAAAAGTGAGTGTGGTAATTATCGAGGCATTAGTCTGGTCTCTGTAGGTAGCAAATTGCTTAGTAATATGATACTTTTTAGACTGAGAGATGCCGTAGACAAAGTTTTAAGAGAAGAGCAGTGCGGTTTTAGAAAAGGTAGAGGATGTGTTGACCAAATTTTCACTCTTAGGTTAATAATTGAGAAGTGCCTAAGTTTTCAAACACCTTTGGTCCTCAGTTTTATAGATTATGAGCAAGCGTTCGATTATGTTGATAGAGGAGCATTAGTAAAGGTTTTATCCTTGTATGGTATACCAGACAAATACATTAAAGTGATTAGTGCTATGTACGAGAATAACACTGCTGCGGTTAAGGTAGGAAATGAGGTTAGCAGCTGGTTTTGTATTAAATCAGGAGTTAAGCAGGGTTGTGTTCTATCCCCCTTTATATGGATTATTTTGATGGACTTTGTTTTAAGGAGCACAGGAAAGGCAATGGGAGACCACGGAATCAAATGGGGAGGAAAAAGTCTCCTGGACTTGGATTATGCTGATGATTTAAGCATCCTAGATGAAAGTGTGAGCAAAATGAATGAAGTTTTAGAGGTTTTGCGAGTTCAGGGTGCTAGTATTGGTTTGAAAATTAATGTTAGGAAGACTAAGTCACTAAGGCTAGGAATAAGTGAAGATGAAAAGGTGACGTTGGGTAATGAAAAGATTGATCAGGTGGGAAGCTTCACTTACCTTGGTAGTATTATTAGTAAAGATGGTGGGAGCAGTGAAGATGTTAAAAATAGAATAGCCAAGGCTCAGGGTGTTTTTTCACAGTTAAAAAAAGTCTGGAAGAATAGGAAGATAAGTCTGCAAACCAAGATTAGAATCTTAGAAGCTACAGTGATGACAGTGGTCAAATATGGCTCTGAAGCATGGACGCTCCGAAAAGCGGATGAAGGTTTGCTAGATGTTTTCCAGAGAAATTGCTTAAGGATTGTTCTGGGTACCCGGCTGACTGACCGTATTTCAAACAATAGGCTATACGAAAAATGTGGTTCAATACCGCTTTCTAGGTCTATAATGAAAGAAAGGTTGAGGTGGTTAGGGCATGTTGTGCGGATGAAGGATGACAGATTGCCGAAGATTGTTCTTTTCGGCCAACCATCTAGGGCTAAACGGAAAGCAGGTCGTCCCCGTCTGGGGTGTGAGGACGTCATAAAGAAAGATTTAAAGGAAATGGGAACTTCGTGGGCGGGTGTAAAAAGGGTGGCTTTGAATAGATTAGGGTGGAGGAGGAGCGTGCGTAGCTGTGTTGGCCTCAGGCGGCTTGGTGCTGCAATGAGTTGTTAGTAGTAGTAGTAGTAGTATATATATATAACCTCACTTTGAGACTATAAGAAAGTCTAAAGCCCGTGCCGCACCATAGTCTCATCTATCGATAAAGAAAGCCAAATATCATGAATGACAATGTAATTTTCTTGATTTTAGCGTCACACGTGCATTTAAAAAGCAAAAAATTAAAATTCCAAGAAATTAGTTTAAAGAGTTTGCACCAACATCAGTTTGTGTCCAACTGTTCTCTAATAATACTAAGTCTTTTTAACTTCTGTCAGGTTCCTCTCCCAGATAGAAAAACCAGTGTTCTAAGTTTCCATCTTTTCTAGTTTTAAAAAGTATATCTTAAACCTTGAGTCTCATTGGTCAGTCAAGAAATTTATGCTTGAAAGTTGAACAATGTTCAACTCGAGAAATTACGAATGGCGGACTTAATTTGCACTGTAGTAGTGCCTGTTTCTGATTTTATCGACAAGTGTGACTATAATATGGCACGGGCATAAAGATAACAAACTGTAAAATTACAGCTGAGTAAGTGCAGAACGCAATTCATTCAGGTAATTATCCTTATTATTTATTTTAAACTTACTCGGAAAGTATGAGCTCTGAGCGTAATTCTAACGTTGCTAATAAGGCAAAAAGTAAAACTGAATCAGAGTAATAATTATTTTAGGAGAACTGATAAAAAAAATAATTAATTACTCATACACAATTGCATTTAACTGGAAGTGGATGCTGACTAAAAATAAATAAACAAATAATATTAAAAAGTAAATAACAAAAAAAAAGCAAGAGAATAAGACATTACAGAGTATTAAAATATTCCCGAAGTATCTTGTGGTTAAGGATGCACTGGTATGGGAAAAAATTTCGTAGTTATAGATGAATTTAACGGTGCAATGATTGACTAAGGGGTGGCATGCTAAATGGCAGTGAATGGAGATGTGGCCCAGGGATTTATAAAGAACTGATTTCTAAGTAAGCAATGTTTTTTTTTTGAGGGGGGGGGTTGAAAATAAAATAAAATAGGCAAGTTATATAATTTTATTTAATTCAAAGAATTGATTAAATTCACGATTTAAAAGAATAGTTTTGAAAAGTCATGAAATCTAATAAACATATCAAATACTTTAAAAAGACATTACTAGAAAGTTAATAAAAATTGGTTTAAAAACTTTAAAATGTAACAGTGGCAATTCTGCCTTCTTTGAAGATCTCGCTGTCTCAAATACATAATTATGGTAATTTTTTATAAACAACGCAAGGCAATGTGATGCAAAAATGTGAACTTAAGTAAATATATTTAGCCTAAGTTGGAGGCGTGCAGTTTGTAGAAGGCTAAGGCAACATGGCGTGATAAACCCATATTTAAATATTTAGAAATACTGCTTGGAAATCATCTTGTTCGGTCAAAATCAAAGGAGATGTCCCTCAACATACACTCTACATTGGTCTTTCCATGACGTAACATAAACTTATGTAACGTAAAATTCTAAGCAAAATTTAAGTCTACCTGACACTGCCTACGTTGCAAACAAAATTGCTCCTTAATATTACGTAACATGACGGAAAGTCTTAAGTTATGCTAGTGTGAAAGATTCTACGGCGTAGTGTGAAAGAACCATTACCATGTACGCTTTACATTTGTGGTTTTAAAAAAGCAATATTTTCTGATTAAATTGGGTTTCGACTAGCCCCGATCTTCTTCACAATATTAATAAAATATTGTGACATTGAATAAAACTTAAAAATACTTGATGAACAATTTGCGCAATCTTCTCCCAAAATAATCTCAGAAAATCAATACCATAACAGCATCGGATGAACGCAAAAAGCCATTTTTTGGTAAAAACAAGTTTTTACACTCAGCAGCCACGATTTGTCTTTTTAGGAACAGTAGGCCTAAAGCAATTATATCTTCAGATTTTAAAGAGGATACTAATAAAAAAAAAAGGTACGGGTGTATTAAACGTACTCTTTTATATACTGCTAAAGAAGTCAAGTTTGGTTAATGCTAATGAAACAAAATAAAATAGGATGAATATATAATAGTTTAGAAACAAATTTGGGCTATATATTTGTACATTAGGGGGTTGGGGGTGGGGTGGGGTTAAAGCATACCATATATTAAATACGTAACCTAACCCAACCTAACCTAGCCTAGGTACCTTCCCCCCTAAACCCCCAAAAACAACAGTTAAATATCGTAAACGCAATGAAAACTACTCTTTGCATTCCACTTCTTAATAGCGGTGTCTTGAAATAACCAGTCTGGCGGGTATCTGTCCCGGTATCTGTAGCATCTCCAGCTTGACATTCCATATACAGTATATAAAAGGGTACATTTAATGCACTTGTACCAAAAAAGTTATGGTCTGTCATGGGGTTCAAACCGCACTAATTTCAAACTTTCAACGACTTTATTTCTCAGAAAGTAAATTCATAATTTAGAATTTTCTTCATAATTTAGAATTTTCCCAGTCTAATCAAGGATTATTTTCTCGTATTTTGATATAAATATTCTACTGAGATTTGGTTTTCATTAAGTTTATAGAAACAAGCTAGATTTTCAGTAAAGTACAGTATAAAAATAGTTATGTTGTTTTGAAAATGAAAAAAAATGAACCCCCCCCCCCCCCCGAAACTCTTTTTCCAAATCGTACAAAAATACATGTAAACAAATTTTTGCACACAGAAATGTTGATAATCACTAATCTATTGTATCTCGCAAATGTGAATTGAGTATATGTCACAACCATAAAGGAGTTGGGCAGTGTCAGCTCAGTTTCTGACTTTTTTTTTAGTGAAGAGATTTTGTAAAATGAGGCGATTTGAAATACGAAATAAAAAATGAATCGAACACAAAAAACCGTTAGTCCACGTCCAATCCTTGTAAACGAGGCCGGTTCGCACACTGTTGCATCTATAAGGTTTTTTTGTTTTATCTCTTACGGTAACGCAATAGAAAACCAAGCATATAAAAATAAGGTAATAAATTTACAGAATTGACCAAATTCTTAATCCAGTAACTTAAGCGTCTAAAAAACGAGATCTAAACGGCGATTTTTCTTCCCTACATAAACGTCTATGACATTTTAGTGGCAGAAATCAAAGTCTCTATGGACGGCGATCAGGGCTAAACCACTCAGCCTTATTTTTCCCGTTGAAATTCTTAGCCAAGGTTTCAGTCTTCCAAGTGTAGAAATGCTTCTTTCCGAAGTAGCTGTACTGAGAGGAAATGCTACAAGGAGAGCCAAGAGAACAGAAATATTTGAAAAAAAGGGGACTCGTATTTGTGCACATGATTTGCTTTTCTTTCATCAGGACTTTTTCCCATTTCCTGCGCCAAAGCTCAACCAATTTCGTCCATTAGTCTAGCTCAGGAAAAATATCGCCATATGACTCAGGCAAAGACTCCAATTCATGGTGTTAGGATCAACAAATACAATCTTAGAAGGGACAAGGATGCAGAGATGAGACAACAGATACTGGTGGACTCCAAAGCGCTGTTTCAGCTCCGGCAAAAGTAGTCTAGAAAATAAATAAACAGAGAGACTCTACTGTGAGCTAGGAGCTAGCAGATCAGGATCGCCAAGCTGAGAGTTCCTTCTACCCTCCCCCCCCCCCCAAAAAAAAAACCTTGATAAAACCCTGACGCCGGTACGTGTAGCATTACTCCTTTTGACACATGAACCCAAAACGATCCTATTTCCACTTTATATCATCAGTATCAGTAATTACATCATCAACCTTTCTGTGCACCCAAAGAAATAATTACACCACTAATTCTAAAATGAGACAATCCGGTTCTATTCTGAACAAGAAAACGTTTGTATTCAAAACCACGCACAAGAAAACAATCATTAGGTGCTATAATTACAGCTTTAGCTTAATTATGGATTAATTTATAGCACAATAATTTGCACTTTCTGTAACTATTACACTGATTCTAGTAGTTACATATAGGCTGTCATTGCAAGATAATAAGGTGAAAGCTGTTGACAGGCAAATTATATAGTAGATTGGTCTCAATTGTGACTTGGTTTTGGCGACAAGAGGTTTTATATTTATATATGTTCTGGCGATAAATGAAAGTTCAAATAGGGATAAAATCCTTTTAATTGACAGTGATGATGATAACAGTGATAGAAATTCACAAAAATACCAAATATTTCGGTCACATATAAAGTGACCGTCATCAGTAGTAAAACTGATGACGTTTTCGAATCGACGTTCGACGTTTTCGAAAAATCGCGAATCAGTTTTACTACTGATGACGGTCACTGTATATGTGACCGAAATATCTGGTATTTTTGTGAATTTCTATCACTGTTACCATCATCACTGTCTATTAAAAGGATTTTATCCCTATTTGAACTTTTATTTATCGTCATGGAAAGGCAGTGTGGTCTCCGAAATTATCTACGTTATATGTTCTGGATTGACAGTTCTCATTCTTTCTTTTTGTTTTCTGGTTCCTTTGATATGTTTTGTCTTCCCATGCTTGTGCATTACAAATGAAACATCCGATGATTCGTATACAGAGCCATTTAAATTGTGGATATCTGAAAATAAATTGTATTTTGCCCCAGTCATTCTCATTTTTGTAACTGTTTCAGACAGCCATCGTCCACTGAAGCTTCTTGTATCCAAAACTCAAATTGATATTCCACCAACAATTGTTTTCGATTTAGCCAATTATTATTTTATCTTATTGATGAGTACAGGTGGCGATCTTCCCTTAAGATTAATGGTATTTGTCATGAGTATCTGCAGGGGAGGGGTCAAACAGAAACGTAACCCCCTAACCTCTTGGAAAATGGCAAAATCTTGTTATATTCTGAAATGTTATGTACTTTTCTTCAAAAGAAGAACAAGTAATAAAAACACCCCTTTTCATCCCCCCTTTATTGAAAAATCTTTGCAGGGTATTGGTCCCCATGCCATTGAAAAATGTGTGTTGGTGCCGTTACATTTTGTGCCGCCTTTGCAGACAATGTAATTGCAGACCAAACGGGCCCTAAAATTTTTAATTTCATCCAAAACACGAGTTGATCACAGTCTTTGCTTGGCAAAAATATTGCTGTTCGTCCAAGCCAATCAGCATCCCCATCTGCTATGCCTCTGATCCCTAGTTGATATACTATGACCAAGGCCGTATCCAGGGGATGGGAGAAAGAGGTTTGAACCCCCTCCGAAGTTTTAACAGACTTGTATTAACGTAACCAAAATGCATATAAACACGTTCTTAATGTGTTTTTAAAAGCTTTTTTGTAACCGAACAAAAAACCCTGGATACGCTCTTGACTACGACTCTGTCTTCGTTCTTAAGTCTATTTTCCTGGTTCTACCTCCAATACACACAAGGGGGCTTAATGCGTAGCGTCTTAATCCAAATATCGTGTTTCAACCTTGTTATAACAGCCATTAAATCATTTAGTTCGATATTTATCTTTATGCCATACATCTACCATTAGGTTTATAAATAAAAACCCACTGCTGGGCAAAGTGTCATCTTTTTTCCAAATAAAGGAACTGCGGAACAAGCTATAGTTTCGTAAACGACGTGGAACTGACCTTCGACTAAACACTTATGTCGCAGTGACACTAGTTTATCTATCTTTTTTGTTCCTAATAGCCTCATTAATTGTTACCAAGTAATGTATTGCGTTGACCATGTCACATGCAACAACAATCGTGTTGTTAGATGACATTTGGAGGGTGGCGATACAAACAGAGCCAGGTCTTTTTAAAAAAAATAAATGATTGCCATTCAAACTGACTTTATTGGGAATAGAAAAGGTAAGAATACTCATGAGTAATTGTTTGTCTGACCCTATATCAGACAATACCAGGAAAAGCTAGAGGATGTGTCGACCAAATTTTTACTCTTAGGTTAATAATTGAGAAGTGCCTGAGTTATGAAACACCTTTGGTCCTCAGTTTTATATATTAAGAGCAAGCGTTCGATTTTGATAAAAGAGCTTTAGCAAAGGTCTTATCCTTGTATGGTATACCAGACAAATACATTAAAGTGATTAGTGCTATGTACGAGAATAACACTGCTGCGGTTTAGGTAGGAAATGAGGTTGGCAGTTCGTATTAAATCAGGAGTTAAGCAGGGTTGTGTTCTATTCCCCTTTATATGGATCATTTTGATAGACTTTGTCTTAAGGAGCACAGGAAAGGCAATGGGATACCACGGAATCAAATGGGGAGGAGAAACTCTGCTGGACATAGATTATGCTGATGATTTAAGCATCCTAGATGAAAGTGTTAGCAAAATTAATGAACTTTTATAGGTTTTGCGAGTTCATGGTGCTAGAATAGGTTTGAAAATTAATGTTAAGAAGACTAAGTCAATAAAAATAGGAATAAGTGAAGATGAAAAGGTGACGTTGGGTAACGAAAAGTTTGATCAGGTGGACAGTTTCACTTACCTTGGTAATATTATTAGCAAAGACGGTGGGAGCAGCGAAAATGTTAAAAGTAGAATAGCCAAGGCCCAGGGGGTTTTTTCACAGTTAGAAAAAAGTTTGGAAGAACAGGAAAATAAGTCTGCCAACCAAGATTAGAATTTTGGAAGCTACAGTGATGACAGTAGTCAAATATGGCTCTGAAGCATGGGTGCTTCAAAAAGTGGATGAAGATTTGCTAAATGTTTTCCAGATAATTTGCCAACGGATTGTTCTGAGTACCCGAATGACTGACCGTATTTCAAACAATAGGCTGTACGCAAATTGAGGTTCAATCCTGCTTTTTAGGGTTATAATAAGAGAAAGGTTGAGGTGGCTAGGACACGTTCTGCAGATGAAGGATGAAAGATTGCCGAAAAATGTTCTTTTCGGCCAACCATCAGGGCTAAACGGAAAGCAGGTCGTCCGTGGCTGGGGTGGGCGGATGTCATAAAGAAGGATTTAAAGGTAATGGGAACTTCCTAGGAGGGGGTAAAGAGGGAGGCTTTGAATAGATTGGGATGGAGAAGAAGCATGCATAGCTGTGTTGGCCTTAGGAGGATTGGTGCTGCGGTGAGTTGTTAATAGTAGTAGTAGCAGTATATCAAACAATAAGCTCTTCGAAAATCTGATTTGATTCTAATTTCCAGGGCTATAATGAAGAAAAAGAGGTTAAGATAGCTAGGTCACGGGTGAACGATGAAGAATGACATATTGCAAAGATTTTGCTTTTTGGCAATCCATCTCTGCCTATCCCCAGATATATAGGTTCCCAAATGGAGCAGGTCCTCCTTGAGTGAAAAGAGATCAAAGGAAGAATTTAAGAGAAATTTGTGCTTTATAAGAGGAGGTAAAGACTGAAGCTTTGAAAAAATTGGGAGTAAAGAAGAGCGTCTACGTCTGTGTTGGCCTCAGGTGGCTTGATGCTGCAGTGAGTTCTTAGGAGTAGCAGTAGTATTTTTTTTTCATTTAAGAATTCTGTACTTTTGGTTTCCGAATGTTCAGTTACAAAGGAAGAGCCTTACGTACACTAAGGAGCGTGTGGAGAAATACTGGTTGCTCCCTGAAACTCAAACTCTCCAGTAGTAAACGTCCCCTCCTTACTAGTGTGCGGATGTGAATCTCTGACGTTGATTGAGGAGCTTAGAAAAGCATAAAACAAATCCGGGACCACCACCTGTGCGTAAGATGACAGAAAAGCTACTTGTGGCCGATAAAGTAAAAATAATCGATGGTGTTATTCGAATTATATAGTATGTATGGACGAGGGAAACATTTCCCCCATCCTCTGGAATCAGGAGACATGGACAGCTAAAAATAACATTCATGTGAAGCCCTGAGAAAGATGATATCCTGCAGAGGTCGTCCCTGGAGAATCTTTGGTGTACAACACTCAAGAAGTCGTTGTGGCGACACACTGTTGTTGCCTTACCACCAGCCAAACAGGAACACTGACCTGCGTCCAGACAATGAAAAAAGGAGACATGCAGATAACATAAATCCATTCTACAATGTGATTGCACCATCTTTCCAGCTGTGCTATGCATAAAAGAGGTAACAAACTTTCTTAACATAAAGATAATTTTTGTTTTATACATCCTACATACCTCGCTCAGAAACGACCTAAAAAAATAGAGCGGATCTAAAATAGCCACTAAAATTATGTCCAGTATCCAGTTTTTGGTTTCTTAAGATCCTTTTTTTATTTTTAGTGTCTACCCAATAACCTCAATTATGGAGAGAATCAAATGAGAATTACTGCAGGTCATTAGCTTCAAAGAAGTTTTATAAAATTTGTTATTTGTAACTACTTGAATTCTGCTCAGAAATAATCTGTAAGGCCAAGTTCAGTCTCAAGCACGAGTTCGATGCACTTATCTATGAAGGAACTTGGCTTGTTGCACGATTTTTTGAAGAGGTATTTGTCTCCATTTTCAAGATTGAAATTAAAACTGAGGCCGACTTGCTAGCAATCATGGGCATATGTCACCACGGAATATCGTGTCTTTTTTTTTTTTTTTTTTTTTTTTTTATGGAGCCTGATTTCTTAGATTTTAAGGGACCCTGAAATTTTTTTCTCGTATTTCGGTTTAATACCGCTTTTGTGATCACTGCTGTCAATTTTGCTGCTGCTATTTTGAGCGAATTTTGCATTTTATTCTACTATTTTTTCTGTTTATTTTAGGCTAGATCACAAGTTCTATTGAACGCTGAACTAGAGATGAATTGGAATTAATAATAACCACGAACCTTAAGAATTCAAAACGTACACGTTTAAGTACGTTAAATTTAGAAGAGTTAATAAATTGATAATTTACGTCAGAAGACAATAAAGTTGTTCGAAAAACGTTCTTCCTCATTACTTTGTTTCTATAAGGCTGTTTTAACATGACAACATGGTCTGGGCGAAAGCTCGGCTTTTTGGGGAGCCTGTCTATCATTCAAAAAGGACTGTAACTTCAAATATTTTATCACATAAAAGAAAAAAGAAAATATATATTTGAACAAATTAAGAAAAAAGGACGAAAATAAAATTAAAAAGCGCCCTTAACAAAGGAAAATTGGAATAATCTGAAGATAATTATTTGTCTTCAGATAGAAACTTTTTTAACCACTATGTATACATAGGCCTAAGGCAAAATGAAAACAAAAATAAATTGACAAGTCTTAAAACTTAACAGAGGCAAAACTCAGGGGCTAAAACAGATAAAATTTAAAAAAAAAAGCACTTTTGAGATATGAGTACAATAAGGTTATGTACAGAATAAGAAATTGTTAGTTGGGACGGTTACCAACGAGACTGCAAGGTAGCATTAATTGGTACCTTGTGATAGGGATGCTGAAAGGCTGAGTTAAATTTCTGAATTTAGCTCAGAATCAGCCTTCCATTTCACCTCCATTTCTTGGTATCTCGCACGCGCTGTAGGGCAAACCCATTACCTTATTCCGGTCTTAAAATGCGGTTCAACTGATTTATAACAAACATACCAGTAAAATTTGGTGGCTTGTTTGGTAGTGGACCTGATACCAGACGGACATCAAGAGGGAGACTAAACGTCGACAGCAGCTGCTTAAGAGAATATACAAGACTTTCTGACTTAGAATTTTTGTTTGCTACTGTATAAAAATGTCCTTGAGAGCTCATTGGCACAAATACTACCTGGAATATAAATCCATTTTTATCTATCAGTCCTATAAGCTTGTATAAATGAAAGTACAAAATTAAAGGAATAGGTGATTAGAACACTCTCTCTCAGACTGTCTGTGTTTTGAAAAATCAAAAGAAAAATACAGGTGAATTATGCCAAATTGCTGGAAATTACGCCGAAATTAATAAAAATCTTCCGAACCGGAGGGTGGAGGGGAGCGGGTCCCCCAACTCGTATGTGTCTGTCAATACATTTAATAAGTTTTGGTTAAAATAACTTAATTTGGTTTTAACGTAATTTGTATACTTAAAATCAGCATGAAACGCAGATTCTGTTGATACGTATATTGTAATGAAAATTTTGATAAGTATAGTTTTGGTTGGTATTGATAAGGTCTCACACCTTACTAGCATTTTCTTACTATACACTGTTTGATCGGGCGTTTCCTTAAATGTGAGGAAAGCTGTCACTCGTCCTCCTGCCTCCCCTCATTGATTACGCTTAATTTTAAATATTGAAGTAATATTCCAGTTAGCAGCCTAAGACATCAAACTTTTAAAAAGGTCTGAAAAATCATAAATTAGTTTCAGAGCCATCCTTATCACATTTTCAAAGGTAGTTCTTTGAGCAGTTTTTTTTTCAAGTCTGCCTCTTCCCAATCCCCTCTGTAGGTAAACGTTAAAATGTAATACCTTGGTTATATATTTACGGAAAGAAAGGTGTGCTCTCAAGCCAAAGGCCAAAGATTTCTGGCTTAATCCAACAATACACCCGAGAATTAAGGTAGGTCAGAGAAAAATTTCCCCTAATTCCCACCCGCTTTCCGTATTTATCTGGAATACTTGTTACTCAAACTTAGGAAGTTTGTGCCTTAAAATCGATTTTTGAGGGCTCAGGTCCTTGTGTGCCACCTTTTGACAGAATGGACCTGTGACCCTCGCCACTAGTAGCTAGTGCAGAACTATACACCACTATGCACAAATTTATGAGGTTTTAAATTATCAACCCAGTCCAACAAAACCTACTTATATAATTGACTTTCTCTGTAGCTTTTGAGAAAACCTGTTTATGTTTATACATTAATTAAAAAAAAAGTTTTTCAACTGAAAGTAAAGAGCAACAATAAAATTTAAAACGAACAGGAGTTATTCCGTATTTGAGGGAGGCAGCTCCTTCCTCAACCCTCGCCTTACGCAAAAGTCTTAAAGTTGTTTAAAAATGCTTCTGTTCAAATTCACCGGCCTTACTGTTTCAGGAGTTGTTCTTAAAGAAATGTGACAAAAAGTAAAACTTTAGTGTAAAGAGCGAGAAATGAGGAAGGGGTAGCCCTCCTTGTAAACAGAATCATTTCTGTTCGTTTTAAGCTTTAATGCTGCTCCTTACTTTCAGTTGAAATCCCTCTCTCCCATGTAAAGTTTCGCAGGAGAATTCCGCCAAGAAACTTTCCTCTTCACGAATAATTCCCTATGGAAAATCCCCCCCCAAAAAAAATATTCGTATATTTCACAATAACAAATACTAGCCAATATGTAAACAGCAGGCAAATTGTATAGTTTAAAACCCTTTCCCCAGGGATTGGAGGGAGGGTCATGTCATCCCTAAGGGAAATTTATTGGACCTTTCGACTCTGCTCAACCAAATCGCTATCTAAAAATTTTGACCAGATGTTATTTGGAAAAAGGGCTTAGGAGGGGGGCTAGTTGTCCTCTAAGCTTTTCGGTCGCTTAAAAAGGACACTAGAACTTTTAATTTCAGTTCGAACGAGCCCCTCCTGATCTGTTAGGGCCAGTAGTTCGATACAATAACCCCTTGAAAAAAAAACACGTCTGGTGATCTTTCTTCTGGCGAAAAATGCAAAATTTCACATTTTTGTCGATAGCAACTTGAAACACCTACAGTGGTGTTCTCTGATATGCTGATTCTGATGGTGTGATTTTCATTAAAATCCCTTGACTTTTATTTGGGGGGGGGGGAAGGTCCCTCTTTTTCAAAAATAAGGCATATTTTTTCAGGCTCTTAGATTTTGATAGAATAACATTAAACTTAATGAATTTTATATATGTGGAATCAGAATAAAAACCAAATTTGTTTTATTTATTGATTGTTATCAAAATTCTTTTTTTAGAGTTTCCGACACTATTGGGCCGATTCGCTCCAAGTTTACAGTTCGTTACCACGAACTGTTTGATAAATACACCAAAACCAAAGGTATAAAATCAATTAACAAGCCCAGCCAGCACAGTTAGCAGGTTATATTATCAAATAGCCATTTATTCACATTCAAGGTTTCGAACTAAAAACTTGAAATTTTTTTCTAGAAATATTGGAAATATATTCAATTTTTTCGGTCAAAAGTTGCATTTTAGTAGTGTAAAATTAATTTTTTACTATAGTGCACGTGGAATGAACAAAGAATTCGATTGCAGGCGGAAAGGGAGATTTTTTCTCTTCGTAAACGAGTTTTCCCAAGCCCTGAGTTTCGACAACTTTGTCCTTTTAATCTTGGGGATGAAATTTTAGTTTCCAGAGAACTTCTTTGGGTGGGGGTGGGGTCAAGGCAACTTCAAAATTCTTATGCTACATGAAAACTTTTATTCTTGCAGTGAAATGCGCAGTGGAGGCCCAAAATCTCAAAATATTGCCGATTTTTTTTGTCATGACCTTGCCCTCTCCTCAAACTAAATTCCCGTGTGTCTCAAATCTATTACTAATCCCAATTATATCTCTGTTTGGTTTGTCCTAACAATAAATTATAACTTTCCATGAGAAATAAAATCATTTCGAATCCAACTTAGTTTACACTTAAATAGCCAGTCTCGGGGATACTTTACAAAAAGAAGGGTGTTCAATTATCCACAAAATCATTTTTGCAATGCTAAGATATTATTATTTTAGAATTTTTAAATTAGTTTCTAATAGCTTTCATCCGTTTATTTATTCCTAGCAATAAAGCATATTGAATTTTGTCTTTCGGGAGAGGAGGGATGGGAGAGGAGGAAATCTACCACTACGTGGCAATACGACATCTGAGACTGGGAGTCTAAACTGGTAAACTTTAGACAATTCTAAATCATAAACTGGCTACAACCGACTATCTCTGAATTTTCATTGGACAGCCTTTTGGCCATCATTAGGCAAAAATTCAGGTGATACGGCACATACTGGCATAATCGCAACTTTTCAGTGACAGGATCTCTTTTGGTATTGGAAAATTACGTTAGAATTATCAATTTACGTTCTCCGGTCACGATCTCTTTTGTTTTCTTTTTATTCCTCTTACTTTATGACCGGTATTTCGACACGATTACCCCTGAAAAATAAACAAAAACTAAACACGCAACGTAACCATCCTTCAGAAAAAAAAACACAAAATTTCGGATGTCTGTAGAAAGCGGCTTGAGCCCCATTTTGCAGAATGCAATGATATACTGAATTTGTTGGTTTAATTTTAATCTTTTTGTCGTTTAAATTTAATTTTATAGTGTTTTCCTCCCTTTTCTAAAATTATCCAGATTTTTACATCAACTTTTGACGGTAACTTCGTCACTATGAACTGTTTGATTCTTATAAAAGGGTGAGTCCCATATCTCAAAATTTATCACTATTGTCTCGTAAGGACTACTCTACGCTTATAGGGAACGACTGTGCGCAGTTCAAGGAAAACAGAGAAACAGAACCCCTTTTGCGGAAACGCATCAGTTTCAGATAATCTACTCATTTTATTTTTGAATTACTAATAAATAACTTGTACGTTTTCAATTTCTTAAATTCATTCCAAATCAATGTGAAAGTTGAAACTGGCTACAACACTATTGATGACATGTCGGGGCAGAAATGGGCGTAATTAAGGGTTTGGAGGGAGGAAGTAGCAAGTTATTTCTTAAGGGAAAAGAAACTGCAGAAACAGTCTCTTTTTGCCCTGTTTCTGATATAAGAAAAATCTGTTTCTTTCATCTCTGTCTGTAACCTCCTCTCCTAACTCCGCCTTTGGGGAACAGAGCTACGGAAGAGCCGAATTAGACGGCTCACCTGGCGTTTTTAAGAAGTGTACCCTTGCTTCAGGTAAAGAGACGCCGCTTTTTGAGTGCCACAAATAAACCAAACTATAACAGTTAAACGTTATTGTAATGTAAATAAATCTTAATTCGCACATTAAGAATAACCTGTTTTTGTTCAATTGCAATACTGATGAAACAATTTAATCGTTTTTTTTTTCTTACAAGATTCTGCACAATTTATTACAAGTCGTGAGTCGTGAGACAAAGCTAACACCCATCTCAGGCTTCATCCAAATCAAGTTTAACCAGTCATTGACTTCGATCGTAACGTAGATAACTTTTTTAATGTATACGAGCTGGTTTCTATAAAAATAATAAAAAAATGTATCCCTGATGAAAGCCAAGAGTGAAGTTGCAACCACTTCAAACGAACGAAAATTACCATGTCGCAGTTTATTAGACAAGCCGGCTCGTGATATTTCTCTAAATTGTAAGAATTCTGAAAAACTAGTGCTTTACTGAAAACACAAAACCGACGTAATTAGAAACATATATAGAAGGTATTATAAACGGAAAAATCTTGAAAGTACCAAGGACACTGAAAATATTATATGAGTCTTTAAATTGGTCAAATGGAAACTTACACAGCCAAATACATCTTTAAAAAACATTTAAACTCGTAAACTTAATTTACATTGAAAATGATCTCCATATGCAGTTATGTAGTTTTACGACCAGCGGGCACGAAAGTATGAAAATAAGGTACTATTTAAAAAGTCAGCAGACAATGAATGAAAAAAATAAATTATCATGAAGCTGTTGAAACCGTAACTTTCTTGATTGCTATAGCAAAACAAAAGCACACCATAAATCTAAGCTGTGCATTAATATGGATATTTTCAAAATTAGTCAAGATTAAACCCTTGAAATTATTAGTTAATCGATTTACCTACAAAAGCATCTTTTTAGAAAGACTAATTAGGCTATCCTATTCAGTTATATTGATCCCTTTGGTTGACTATTGAAAGATCAGTAGAATCCTTATTTTCTTCTGATTAAAAAAATGTCGCTTTTATTACTTAATTTTTACATTTTGTCATTGACTATATTTGTCCAACAGCCCTGTTGTGCATAACAGTTGCATCACCCTATAAATTGTTGTCTTGCTCGGCAATCACCTGTAGATAAATTGGGTATTACAGCCATTTGGTTAAGCTTCTTTGTAAATAATAAAAAAAATGTTTCCGCTTGTATGTGGCACTTTATGATGGCCTTTTTAGGTTAAATTTATAAAAAGCACGTAAATATAACAACTAGCTTTCAAATAAGTCCTTAAATGGCTCTCCATAATATCTCAGTGCCCCACTAGCGCCAGAGAAAAAAGCAGAAAGATGAAACAAATAAAGAAAACCACATCAGTGCTTCCTATGCAAAAAGTAATTTTCCTTGTTGTTCAGGCTGGGGGGGGGGGGCTGTAATTGTTTTGCGAGAGAATTTAGAATATGGTGATTCCAATGGTGCACTTTTCATTTCGATCCAATGATTGGTTTCAGGTTATTTTCAGGTTATTTTTCAATATATCTGAATTTTATGGCCTGAAGACGATTGATAAATTTAAAGCCGGGCTTCACGAGCAGGATTTCCCGAATCTAAGATTGCAGACCATTGTTTGACGTCTTGGATACACCGCATCTGGAATATGAAGCCTATCCAGTAGTAGGCTACATCAAAATAATAAAAAGGATCTTTGAACTTATAGGTTTCCGGAAATTTCAATCACACTATGAAAACGAAAGAAATGAGGAAAAGTGATAAAAAAAAGAAGAAAAAGGGAAAAAAGATTGTGGAAATCGTATTGATTATCCTCCTATAGTAAAAATCGATGCTTGATGGTGCGCTTGTGGCGGTACCCGCACGCGCACCATTTAGTAAAAGCAGATGCGATTTAGTAAATTTTTCCTCTCAGATTTAGTAAATTCTTCCAGGCCAGGGTGGCAACCCTGCATGAGATTGCAAAGAAATGGTCCGAAATATAGATATCGATATATCGAAAGTTAAAATATCGATATATCGATTTATCAAAATATCGCCCAACACAACACTAGACAGTTGTTTTTGCCAAAACGCATTCTTAAACTTTCCGTTACTATGGGTCGTGGTTCACTCTTTAATAGGTTACAGCAACTACCGCAACCATGATAACAGATTTTTCTCTTTTATTCAGACTTAATATATGATTACAACAACACGTAAACAAGAATCTATCAAACAGTTCGTGGTAACGAACTGTAAGTAAGGAGCGACCCGGCTCAATGGTAACCGAAACTCTCGAAAACGGGTTTTTGACACCAATCGATACATCAAAAGAATCAGATTTTAATGCTGAATTCAAATATATAAATTTCATCAAGTTTAATCCTACCCATCAAAAGTTACGCGCCTGATAAAATTTGGCTGATTTTCGAAAAAAGGCGAAAAAGATCTTCTAAAAGTTATAGAATCTTGATGAAAATCACACCATCAAATTCAGCGTATCCGAAAACCCTACTGTAGACGTTTCAAGCTCCCATCTATAAAAATCTGTAATTTTGCATTTTTTGCCAAAAGAAAGACCAAGGGTGCGTGTTTATTTGTTTGTTTTTTTTTTTCCAGGGGTGATCGTATCGACCCATTGGTCCTAGAATATCGTGGGAGGAATCATTGGAACGTAAATTAAAAGTTCTAGTGCCCTTTTTAAGAGACCCAAAAATGGAGGGCAACTAGGCCCCCTCCCACGCTCATTTTTTTTCCTAAAGTCACCTGATCAAAATTTTGAGATAGCCATTTTGTTCAGCATGGTTGAAAATATGATAAGTATGTCCTTTAGGATGACGTATTCCCCCGAAGTCCCCGTGGGGAGGGCTGAAAGTTATGAACTTTACCCAATGTTAACATATAGTATTGGTTATTAGGAAGCATACAGACGTTTTCAAAGGGGATTTTTTCTGGTAGTAGGGGGGGGGGGTGGTTGGGTCGGGGGTTATTTGGGAAGATCTTTCCATGAAGGAAGTTTTCATGGGGGACGGGATATTGCTATGAAGGGGGTGCCGGATTTCCCAGCATTATTTAAAAAAAAGATCAGAAATTAAATATAAAAAATCAAGTTTTCCAACTGAAAATAAGGAGTAACATCAAAACTTAAAACGAACAGAAAATGTTACGTGTATGATTGTGTTCACCCCCTAGTCAATACCTCGCTCTTTAAGCGAACGATTTTTTAGTACTTTCATAAGAGCTATTTATTCTAAATAACGGCCTTTGTGATTAAGGGGTCATTTTTAAAGAATTAGAGCAAAATTCGAACTTTAGCTTAAAGAGCGAGGTATTGACTAGGTGACGAGCCCCCTAATATACGTATTAAAAATATATGAATACAGAAGATCGTTACGTAAGTTAATACGTAAGTTAAGTATATTTATTACTAATAAAAACGTTCGTAAATAAAATTTAATAAGTCTCTAGGAAGCCAGTACACGGAATAAAAATAAAATGAATATGCAATTTTTTTTAATTATTTATTTACGATGAGCTAAAATCGAAGTGTGTATCAATTCAAAACGTTCAAGAATTAAATAAAAAAACAAGTTTTTTTTGCTGAAAGTAAGGAACAACGTTAAAACTTAAAACGAACAGAAATTATTCCGTATATGAAAGGGGCTGTCCTCTCTTAAACGCCTCACTCTTTAAGCTAAAGTTTTTTATTGTTAAAAAAAATAAAGTTGTGAGAAAGTCAAACTGTAGCATAAAGACTTATACATCGTGGAGGGGAAAGCCCCATTCGTATTCAGAATAATATTTGTTCGTTGTAAGTTTTAACGTTGTGTCTTACTTTCAGTTAAAAAAAACTTGTTTTTTTTTATTTAATTTAAGGTGAGAACTTATTTCGGGGATGGAAGTGTTTGATGGGTAGCCAAATCGCCACTGTGCCCTTTCTTGTCCCACACACTGCTTCACCATTCTCCCCCATAGTATCAGATCAAAGCTACAAGATAGGCATTTTGCTTAGAATAGTTTGAATAATTGAAAGGCCCAATAAATATACCTCTGTTTAAGCTACCTGCAGTAACAAAATAATTATTACGGTACTTCATTCTTAGCAGAAAGACTTCAATCGAAGCTCCCATTTATCCTCATTTTAATTTGTGACGCATGTGACCCACGCAGCCCCAGGGCCAAGAGCCCTAAATTAAGCAAATTGTCGCTTATCCAGGGATTAGTTCTATTAGAGTCATCACTGTAGCGCTGCCTAAGTAAAGAGCAACATGCCTTCCTTGCACTGACAGTTTTTTTTTCCTCAGCCGCTCTGTACATAAAAGGTGGTTGTAGAAACTTGGGAGGAGGCTAATTCAAAAGGACATTGAAAGTTCTAGCACGCCTTTTAAAAAGTTGAAGGTCATTGGAGGGCAACCAGCCCCACTAAACGTCCTTATTTCAGCCCACCCTCCTTCTCGTAATCCCCAAGTCACCTGATCAAAATTTTGAGATAACAGATATGCCTCCGGGATGAGATGACCCTCGCAGCGCCTGAACCAAGGGCTACAATTAATGTCAATTGTTTACAAATAGACTTATAGTGGAAGGGGACATGTTTGATCTGACGTGCCCAGGGACTAGAAACTTTCAGTGATTATTTTCTGAGTAAGACACATCGCAGATAGATCTAATCACTATACATTAGACATAATTCGGTACTGTTGTACTCAACGGACTCTTTTATCTAGTGTATATGGAACGTCAAACTGGAGACGCGACAAAAAACCCGTTTTTTACGGGATTGTTCAAGTCACCGCTGTAGAGAAATACAATGTATAGCGTGGTTTTAATTGCGTATAAGATATTAAAAATGTTGTTTTTGGGTTTTTTTTTGGGGGGGGGGGGATGGTACCTAGGTTAGGTTACGTATTTAATATATGCTATGCTTTGCCACACACCCCGCCCCTCCCCCCCCTTAATTTGCAAATATATAGCCCAAATTTGTTTCTAAACTATTATATATTCATCCTATTTTATTTTATTTCATTAGCATTAACCAGACTAGCACTATATAGAAGAGTCCGTTTAGTACAACAGTACCCATAATTCACTTCAAACTTCTGCAATAAATACTTCAACATAATCTCCCCCGTAAGGTTCCATGCCAGGAAAATACAGCTCTTTACCACTCCCCCCCCCCTCCCCAGCATCAACGTCCTGCTCTTTACCTGAAAATTTACATACATGACACAATTTTTTGAATTTAAAATGTACTTAAAGATTCGTGTTGGATATTTCAGCACAGCAATTTTACTAATACCCACCAGCTTGACGAATCGAAAGGGCTTTTATTCCCAGAGTATTTCCTTCAAAGGGTCACGCACTAGATCTCTTTGCGTACATTACACGCACAGATGCAGGATTGGAGGCATACATGTAAAGATAGGAAGCCCAGAGGACGGACACTGGGATTGGAGCTTGGGGACTGGTAGAGGTACGACCAATGGCAAGTTAGAGGCGTAAATTTGTGCACACATCGTAGACAATGTGCTAACCATTGATTTCTTTCTCTTGTAACTCGAAAATCAATCTCTTTCTTTGGCCATTAGATAAGACTCAGTGTTCCATTTGGATAGGCACAATTAATCTAGTTAATTGCCTGGAAATGTCCATTCTCGATATGGCAAGTATACAAACAGCTTTTTATTAAATTGAAATAACAAAAAAAAAAAAAAAACAGTTTTTTTTTTTTAATGAAAGTAAAGACCGTCACTAAATCTTAAAAGTAACAGAAGTTATTTCGTATATGAAGAAGGATGCCCCTCTTCAACCCTTCGATCTTTACACTAAAGTTTTATACTGTTATGCAGAAAGTATTTATGAGCGTATTTCTTATTGGGCAGTCGTTCTTCAACCGTTGGGGACGAAAATTCAAGATTTAGCGTACAGAGCGGGGGGCTGAGAAGGTGGCAGATTACACGGAAGCTCGCTAAAGTTATAGACATACACACATGTATACTGCGTGCCAGTATTGCCTTTGATACTGGGGGGGGGGGCTAAACAAATACCCTTTCAATAGCTCTCATAATTATTGAACTACAACATTTTGGCCCTATTGCGCCAAAATTACTGCTTTATTGGCTAAAATGCTAGAATACGGCAATATCCTGTGGCATGATCTCTTGTTTTACCCAAAAATAGCATTAGATCGATAAATGCCCATTCAAATGAACCCGCTTTTAATAATCCAAGACTACTGGCCATGGATGGTTACATGCCTGAATATCCTTCTCAGAGAAACAACAAACTTGCATATTTTATCCCCAGTTGCTTCAGAGTTCTATAAAGGGTTCTAAGAAATGTTCACTTCAATTCCACAATTTCCTTTTGGGAGAGTTCGCCCCAAAAAGGGGCATGCCTCTTTTTGGGGTGTTCAATTCCTATTTTAAATGATGTGTATTTACGGCTTCGATGAGCAAGTTGAACATTAGTTTAGAATCAGCACTAATAATAGATTTTATGGCTGCATGTATTTTAATCAAAACTTCGTTTTCTAGAGTTTCGGTGTCTATTGACGACAACTGATCAGTTTGTCGCTACTAACCGCTTGATCCAAGGCCTTCGTAAATATAAGAAAGGATTAATAGGCAACTTTTTTTTTCGAATGAGCCTTCTCCCGATTTTCTAGGACCATTGGTTCGATACAATCGCCCATAGGAAAAACAAACAAACAAGGAAACAAATAAACACAACTCGGTAATTATAATTATCTTCGGAAAAAAAAATGCAAAATTTCTATTTTTATACATAGGGGCCTCGCAAGCCTCATAAATTTCGGTGGGTAGCTTAAAATTTAAGGAATATTACATATCTAGCATCCCCATTTAAAAAATCGATTCTTTTGATGTATCTATTTTTATCCTTACTCAAAACTTACTCACAGTTCGCTCCTTACTCACAGTTTGTAACCATATACTGTTTCGCAGCTAAACAAAATAAAACCTCGCAACTAATAACGGTTAACACTATTCCGAGGATTATTGTTGATGGGAATAATGCTCAATTCAGGAGTAGTTGATTAAAAGAATTGGCATTATCATCATCAAGTTATCAGTAGGGGCAATAGTTTGGAACTTTGCTGCAATTTATGGAATTTGATCTATTAATGAGTCTTTTAAACATTTCAAACGGATAACCAAACAATTCACTTTAATTGAACAAGTGAATAGGCAGTGCTTAGTTACCTACGTCTGGCCCTCAGTTGTCTTTTTAGCCTAGTTATTATGCAGTCCAGGAGCTACTGCCTACATATATCTTTGAAAACAATCCTTTTTGCTTGCATAAGTATGTTGATGCTTCGCAAAATTATTATTGCTAATAGTGTTGGTTTATAAACAGCTGCCAAATTAGTGGGCAATTAAAATTTGTACAATTGATACTTTGGAAGTCAAATCAACCCATTGTTTTAAAACTGAAAAATATCTGACAAAACATTGAGGGATATGGTCCCTCCTTCTTTCCAGTAATAGTGCCTATCAATGGTAACAAGCATTCGTTAAGTGTTGGGCTGTTTGCACCGAGAAAATATCAAAATTTCATCTAAAGAGGAGCATAGAAAAAAAATCCTTCTGAAAAGAAATTCTGCATAATTTTTCGTAGTTTCTTCTTTGGGTAAGGGAGAATTCTGGACTGCTTAGAACCACTATCTAATGTAGGCAATTAATAGGGGGGTACGAGGGATTTTTCTTTTTGGGGGGGGGTCTAAACACTAGTAAGAGGGAAATTAAATGAAAGCTATAAGAAATCATAGTCAACACAATAGCATTGATTTAAGTAATTGATGTTACCAGATGTGTGGGATTGCATACTGCAACCATACAAACAAAAATAGAATGATGAAGCTATTTACCATGGGCCAAATGTGATATTTTCACAAAAATTTGCTTGGAAAAACGCACCAATTTGAAAAGCACCCAAATTGCGCAAATACACCCTATATGTCAACACTGTGAGCAATGTGTCTCCCATCTTTTCTTGTGTGTTTTTCGGCCTCTTCGTATGCTGTCGATAGTCGTTGGGGCTTTGAGAGGTCTCATTCGACTGCAAATGGAAAGGTCTAGCACTCGTTCTTAGAAGCAAAATAGATCGAAACGCAGCCTGCCACTCCTTCAAAGCCCCAAGTGACTCCGGGTGTCCATACAGCCTCACATGGTACGAGATTAATATTTCAAGATAGCCATGGTTGAAAGGTCGAAGTAATGTATCATCAGAGGCAGCATGACAAGTGTCATACAGGGACAAACTCCACAAATTGCACAAATAGCCCATTTAAAACAAAGAAACAGTTTAATAGAAGGATGGACATGGTACGATGCATCCAGGGACAAACTCCACAAATAGCCCATTTAAAACAAAGAAACAGTTTAATAGAAGGATGGACATGGTGCGATTTATTGAAATCATTCATGCAAGGGTTTTAATACCTATGACTGGAGGGCCAATTACATGGCCCTTGGGCTAAGGCTTCCTCCACCACCCCACTCTTTTTTCACCAGAAATGGTATTATAAGGGTTTCTGAGCTTGAAAATGACAGACATGAAGGCAATTGTACAACACAGACGTCAAAAATCAGAAAACGTTTCGAACAAAACCCAAACACGGTGGATTATTTTCAAGAACGTACCTTTTTGAAATCCGTAATGCAAGGATTTACAATCTGCGTAACTGGAGGGCTACTTTCCTTGTCTCAGGGGCTGCAGGGGTCACATCATCCGTCAGGCATGTTTATTGGACTTTTCGACAATTTTGAATAGAATAGCCATTTTAAAGTCTTGACCTGATATAATAGAGGTTAGGGGAGCAGGTGAAAAACGAGCAGAGGAGGGGGGCTAGCCGCCCTTCAATTACTTTCGACTTTTCAAATGAACACTAAAACTTTCAATTTCCAATTAAATGATCCCCACCCAAGTTTCTACAACCACGCCTTTCATATGAAGTGGTTTGGGGGAAGAAAAATAGCACATAAAAGCCATATGGCTCTTTTCTAAGGACAATTCTAGAGCATCGCCTCTGATATGAAAGTCTAATTTCAAAACAGAGCAAGAAGATATTAACAAATAGTGTTTGATTAATACCAAAATTGGTATTTAAGGATCTCTGAGGCTGTTGCTTATAGATTTTGGGATAATATTGAAATGTAGCAGTCCAAAACGAATTTGAAGCTACTCCTGCCCCAGCTACTCCCCTTCCCCCATTAATGCTACAACCACGTTTATCTATTAGTAAAAGTTAAAGCCTTTTACTTTTGATAAAAACAGTGATTTTTGTTGAATTGTGGAAAAATAAACGATCAAAAGTCTTTTGACATAGGTATTTTAAATCTCAAATCATGAAATACGTGCATATTTCGCTAGGTGTTCTATAATCGTTTTAGGAAGGCTTCTCAAAAAGCTGTTCGTCTAGTCATGTCAACTCTGCTTTCACGTTTACGTTAACTATGCTAAAGCACCAGGTTTTTTTCAATCGTGGTTTAGATGCAAACAAGATGAATTTTCCTCAAAGTTATAGTTTTTATTGATAAAGAGAAAGAGAGATAAAAGTCACCTCATGAGCTTGCGTGAAGCATTGAGCAAATCTTTTTTCTACAAAGGGCTTGGCTCTGCCTTCCAAAGTAGGCAAAGGTATGCCTCTAACTTCCTGGAAAACTGCCAAAATTCGCAGAGTTTGACCACCCGGTATGGATAATGGAACATATTGGTTTCTTTTACCTAAAAAATAACGACGAAGTAATACGGATATAACTAAATAGCCTGAACATATATAACTAAAAGGGTATACAAATAAATCAATGAAGTTAAGATACATATACATATACTCATTGAGACTTAGCATGGATGGGTATATACGCACAGAGATCTGTTTAAGCAGACACAAGCATTGTTATGCCTATAAGACATGCACAAAAACAAGGAATATCATGTACACAACCAAGTATAGTTAGCAAAGACAAACACCGACAAAACCACATACTCCGCATATATCTAGTTGGTCAAAATTCAACTACTTTCTTATGTGATTCTTATATCCACTTTAGTACTACAGTTTTTGGCGTCAGCCATATTAAAAAAAAACAATTTGCCATTGCCACTAGTTTTTTTTTTTACCTAGTTTCATCACTAGGCTCCATCTAGTTCTATTCATTAGAAGGTTCCATGAAGTATCGTTTAAAGCCACCACATGGTCTTTGGTGATGCCTGAGCGTGTTCTAACACCCTTATTCTGAGTTCTCATAGATCATGCCAAGAGAGTTTTGGAGACACAGCACAAAGTCGGCTAGGATTGCACAAAGCCTCCATTCCAGGGACTTCTTGCTGTCCGGTTCTAAGCCGGCTTAAGCACTTCGGTGTAGACTTGAGAAGATATGCGATCCCCGTCCTGCACTGGTATCCGGGATCATCTGGATCATCGGAACTGGTATCCAGTTCCGATTCGAACTGGACTTATTAGGAGCTCCAGAAACTCCTATTCCAGGGGTAGGAAGCATGAAGTTAGGTGATATAGAATTTGTTTACTCAGGCAGGAAGGATGGGGTACATAGACAGGGAGTAGGGCTCATGATGAATCAGGAAGCTGCTATGTCTTGTTTAGGCTGGGAAGGTATTAATAATAGAATACTAATTGCTCATTTTATGACTGAAAAGTTCGGGGTATCAGTTATAGTAGTATATGCCCCTATAGAACCGACTGACGGAGATACTAGTGACTCAGGTGAATTTTACTTACAGTTGCAGGAGCAAATAGGCAGGGTCCCAGGTAGAAATATGATGTTTTTACTAGGAGATTTTAACACCTAGGTTGGCAGAAATAGGTATAGATGGTATCCTACCCTAGGTAAATTTGGTGTAGGAAAAAAAATAGTAATGGATACAGACTTTTGCAATTTTGTAGGTATAACAATCTAGTTATAACCAATACGATGTTTAGTCATAAAATGGTTCACAAGTTAACATGGTATTCACGTGATGGTAGGACAGCAAACCTTATTGGTTATGTTATAGTAAACCGAAGACTTGCAGGATCAATACAAGATACTAGGGTATATAGGAGTGCTGTTATTGATGTTAAAAGTAAAGATCACCATCTAGTAGTGTCAGAGTTAATTTAAAGCTGAAATTTCGGAAGGGTAACTACCTCCCAGGAAGTTATGATGTTGGTAGACTCCAGGATGAGAACTTGAGAGAAACTTTCCCGGAACAGTTGAATACTAAACTTGAGAGTTTAAAATTTGATAATGTGGAAGATGGTTGACATAATTTTAGAAAAATAATTTGTGAAGTTGCTGAAGGTGCCTTAGGGAAGAAAGCTAGGACTGCAGCTAAGAATATAACTGAAAAAGCTTTATGTTTAATAGAAAGTAGAAAGAACTTGTACAAGAATCATCTGAGTGATAGATCATATGAAAACAAAAGGAATATAAAGAAAGTGGAGAAAGCACTAAAATATGAACTAAGCAGGTGTGAAGTAAGTGGAGGCCATGGATGAAATTATCAAGGGTCTGGAAAATGTAGCTAGGCTGCATAATAGTAATATATTGTTTTGACATGTTAGTAAATTGAGAGGGGGTAGCAAAGCTAGGATTGTCTCAGTTAAAGACATAAACGGGGTCATGATTAGTGATAACGAGAGAGTTAAAGAGAGCTGGGCTGAAAGTTTTAGTAGTTTGCGAAACCTAGATAGAGTTGCAAGAAAAGTTTGTTGTATCACAAAAGTTTGTGATACCTTGGATGGAAGATTTGTTTTGTGAGGAAGAATTAGCGACAGTACTAAAAGGATTAAGAGATAACAAGGCTTCAGGTGCTGATAGGGTGGTAAATGATTTTCTTAAATATGGTGGCTCTGAGGTTAGAAATAAGTTACTGAAGATTATGAATATGATTTTTGAAAAAGGGGAAGTACCTAACGATTTTAGGAAAACCTTAATTAAGCCACTAGTTGAGCCAGAGGAAATTATAGGACTTAAATCAAAATTAAGGCATAACGGTACTTGTCTATTATATAAAACACACTCGAGAAGTGAAGTTTGATGACAATAAAATATGATGAAAATAGAATACTTTATTAGCAAAATTGTGACGGTCGTTTGTGGATTATTAAATTGAGAGTTTTGGCATTGGCTGACCGTCTTAAAGACAAAGAAAAGTTAATTGACCTTGACCTAGATGCTTTTAGTTCATTATTAACGTGATTCTTGAGGACACCGGTTAGTTTGCTTTGACTAGTGCAAAAAAAGCCACTTTATAAGAAAGATGATAAAAGTGAGTATGGTAATTATCGAGGCATTAGTCTTGTATCTGTAGATAGTGAATTACTTAGTAATATGATCCTTTTTAGACTGAGAGATGCCGTAGACTAAGTTTTAAGAGAAGAACAGTGGGGTTTTAGAAAAGGTAGAGGATGTGTCGACCATATTTTCACTCTTAGATTAAAAATTGAGAAGTGCCTGATTTGTCAAACACCTTTGGTCCTTAGTTTTATCGATTATAAGCATGTAAAGGAGTGGAAGAGCTTTAGTAAAGGTTTTATCCTTGTATGGTATACCAGACAAATACATTAAAGTGAGTAGTGCTATGTGCGAGAGTAACACTGCTGCGGTTAAGGTAGGAAATGAGGTTAGCAGCTGGTTTTGTATTAAATCAGGAGTTAAGCAGGATTGTGTTCTATCTCCCTTTATATGGATTATTTTGATGGACTTTGTCTTAAGGAGCACAAGGAAGGCAAGGGAGACCATGGAATCAAATGGGGAGGAAACAGCGTTCTGGAGTTAGATTAGGCTGACGATTTAACCATCCTAGATGAAAGTGTGAGCAAAATGAATTAAGATTTAGATATTTTGCTAGTACAGGGTGCCACTACGAGTTGAAAAATTTATGTCGGAAAGACAAAATCACTAGGATTAGGAATAAGTGAAGATGAAAAGGTGACGTTGGGTGATGAAAAGGTGACGTTGGGTGATGAAAAGATTGATCATATGGGCAGCTTCACTTACCTTGGTAGTATTATTAGTAAAGATGGTGGGAGCACTGAGGATATTAAAAGTAGAATAGCTAAGGCTCAGGGTTTTTTTTTCACAGCTAAAAAAAAGTTTGGAAGAATGGGAAGATAAGTCTGCAAACTATGATTAGAATATTAGAAGCGACAGTGATGACAGTGGTCAAATATGGCTCTGAAGCATGGGCGCTTCGAAAAGCGGATAAAGATTTGCTATATGTTTTCCAGAGAAATTGCTTAAGGATTGTTCTGGGTACCCGGCTGAGTGACCGTATTTCAAACAATTGGCTGTACGAAAAATGTAGTTCAATACCGCTCTCCAGGGCTATAATGAAAGAAAGATTGAGGTGGCTAGGGCACGTTGTGCGGATGAAGGATGACAGATTGTCGAAGATTGTTCTTTTGGCCAACCGTCTAGGACCAAATGGAAAGCAGGTTGTCCCCGTATTAAACTTGAACTCGGGATGATAGGGTAGGACCTTCGCTAAGGGGCGTAAGTTGCTACGGGGCAGGAGTCTTCTCCCCCCAGACTCCTGTTCTCTCCCCATACTTGAGATTGCCCTCCCAGCTGAAATTTAGTCTCTTCAAAAATCTTGTAAAACTAAGATAAGCCTTTTACTGAATCTGATGCGCGAGTGTTGCGAAAGTGTTATTTTAAGTGCGCGAAGTTTTTGCCTAGGTCCCTCGGTGGTTCAAGGATAGGTACATCGTTAACCGTTTTGGTGTGGTGGAACCGGTTCAGGCCGGGCATAAACAGTTTCAGAAACTGAGTAACGAGGCCTCTACTCAACCGTGGAAGGGTGCAACCTTTTCGGCCAACCGTCTAGGGCTAAACGGAAAGCAGGTTGTCCTCGTATTAAACTTGAACTCGGGATGATAGGGTAGGACCTTCGATCAGGGGCGTAACTTGCTATGGGGCAGGAGTCTTCTCCCCCCAGCTGAAATCTAGTTTCTTCAAAAATCTTGTAAAACTAAGATAAGCCTTTTACTGAATCTGATAGGCGAGTGTTGCGAAAGTGTTATTTTAAGTGCGCGAAGTTTTTGCTTCAGGCCCCTCGATGGTTCAAGAATAGGTTCATCGTTAACCGTTTTGGTGTGGTGGAACTTGTTCAGGCCGGGGATAAAAAGTTTCAGAAACTGAGTAACGAGGCCTCTTCTCAACCGTGGAAGGGTGCACTATTTTAGATTTGGTATTATTCGTAATTTGTGCATATTTTTATGACATATTTGTTTTGTTTTCCTTTCTTTTATTGTACTCCATCGTTTTCTTTTTTTTGTATATAGATGGGTAATAGAGAACATTTGTTCATTCATTCATACTTCAAGCATCCATAGAAGCGGGTCAGTTTTCTTTTGTATATCTTTGCCTTTATGGTGCTATATGGCTCATTTTTCAGTTTTCACTGTTATTTTTACTTAAATTAGGAACATTAGCTCCAACTTCGCCCCTACCCCTAGGATAATGACGAAATCATGTCACTGCCCTTGATAGGGAGATATACAACTTTTTTGTCTTTTTAGTGAATACGATCCTAATAGTATTAAATCTTTAGAATTTTCTTTAGAAATCTTTCGTAAGAAATCGTGAAATGTTGCTAGCAGTGGTTCCACCTTAGGGCTTCTCCCCCCCCACTAAATTGGGGATGTTTGAGGGCTTTTAGGGGGTGAAATTTTCTATTTATGGATTTCTAAGTCTTAGGGATTTTCAAAAGTCTTCTGAATTTTCTTAGGTTTTGGCCAGTGAGAAAAATCATGTGGTTTAGGATCTTTTGCAAAGTAGAATGTCGAATAAGAATCGCGTTATGTTTGAATGATTGTCTATACTCGATAGTAACCTTAATCTGCCGATGAAATGATTGAATTGACCTGGAAGTCAAGAGAAGAGGGATCCAAACTTGATTTCATTTCGATGATGACGTTTACAAATATTCAGAAATGATTGACCCTGTATCAGCTCAGTTACTGTGGCTTGGTTCTGTTGAAGCGTTTTTTCGAAAGTGTGTGAAGGTATCACGGGATGAACACTAAAACCAATCAGGAGTGAAGGAGGCAAAGTTCCACCAATTTTGAAACTTGAAAACATGGATGGAACCATCTACTGACATTTCAAAACACCACCAGAACGGTGTTGTACGGATATCTAAAATTGACAGTAACATTTGGGCTTAATCTTGCTTTTTCCAGCGTTGTTGTTGAAAGGTTCTGTCAACGCGAAAACTTTAAAAGAAAATACTAAAAGGAATTTTGAAAACAAGATACGGTATTACGTGGGCCCAAGAAAGTGCGGCATGCATTTGTGGAGACAAAAGACGGAAGATCTGTCTACGCGAAACCTTTACAAGAAAATGCTAATAGGAATTCTGAAAACAAAATATGGTACTAAGAGGGCCCAAGAAAGTGTCACATACATTTGTGAATACGAAAGACGGAAGATCCGTCTATGCGAAAGCTTTACAAGAAAATGATAAAAGGAATTCTGAAAAGAAAATGCGGTATGACGTGGGCCCACGAAAGTGCCGTATGCATTTGTGGAAACGAAAGACGGAAGATCTGTCAACGCGAAAGCTTTAAAAAGAAAATACTAAAAGGAATCCTGAAAACAAAATATGGTATGAAGTGGGCCCAAGAACGTGCCACATCCATTTGTGGGGACGAGCAGCTACTGCTGCAGATGAAGAGTCATGGCTTCAGCTACCATCGAAAAAAATGGATGAACTTGTTGAAGTTAGTTGAAAAGAATATGGTTATGACTAAAACAGATTCTTTTTATATTATTTTTTGTTCCATGTAACTCGATTATGAGGCAATTACCGGATTGTTCACATTGGTGTGATAAAAATATAACCCGAATTTTCCAAAACTGTCATATAAAATAAACATTAGGGTGGTCCTTATGTATAGGCTATGTCAAAAAAGTATTTTTTGTTTTTCCTACCTCCCACCATACTAAACTATTCTTCTATGATAGAAAAAAAAGTGTCATTTATTTTTAGGATAACTTCATGTTTGGGATATGTTCAAGGCACCCGAATTTTGATTATACCTAAATGTTATAGAAATCGGGAGTATATAAAGAAAATCATTGGTTCAGGGAATATATTTATTCGTTAATTGTGTATTTATTGCGAATTCTAACACAAAACAGGTGTTATATGTTATATAAAAGGATAAGTGAAGGGATTTAGGGTAATATATTAATAATCAATTAGTTGTCTGTGCATTCTCACATAAAATGCTTTGTTTTACTGTAGGTCATGGCGATTTCTACATCCAAACGCAGTAAACAGGAAGTGTACCTGCTTGGTTCAGCTTTGGAATATCTATATGGTTCAAAATTGCCTTCAATTGGTGATGTTCTCAGGCTCTATGCCGTAAAGCTGAAAGTAGCCAAGACTAAACATGAGGCTGCAGTATCAGTAATTAAGGACGTTCAAATGTTCAGGGAGAAAGCCAGAATACCCATGTACCAGAGTAATCATGCAGTTGCCCAGCTTGAAGGTTTAGTGCAGAGATGGGAAGGGTGAAGAAAAACAAAGCAAGAAGGACAGCAACTCAGATAGCCAATGAGGAAGAATTTAAGGAAGCTTTCAATGCTCTCTTTGACGTAGCTCACCAGGAAGCGTTACAGCTCATCAAAATTGAGGAAGACAAACAATTCTTGTTGGCCTAACGGGAAAAAAATGCGAGGGGTTATGGTAGGGGTTGACATGTCACTGACAAAAAAGGAGAAAGTACAGCAAAATAACAACAATACAAACAATATAACAACAGCAACTTGACATAGACAATCTGCATCGAACTGTTTTATTGGAGTCTTCTGATTCAGCTTCTAGTAATGATGATGCAGACATGGAAGTATTACAAAGAATCGGCAGTGAAGCTACCGAACAACCATGTACACCAAAACAAAAAAGTGCAAGAACTAACATTCTAATTCCTGCACTCCTGTCATCTCTAGACCGCACAAAGACAAGTGATAGGCAAGCAGTTAACAACGTTCAGGATTTCAGTATAAGCAAATTATCTATAAGACGTTACCGTCAGAAGCATCGTGTCATATTTTTATCTCAGTTGAAGTTTTATTTCAATCCCCAGAAACCAATGGTTCTCCACTAGGATGGAAAGCTTATGGAAGACCTCACTGGAGATGAAAAAGTTGACCGACTGCCGATAATTGTTTCTGGATCTGGAACAGAACAACTGCTTTGTATCCCAAAGCTAGCTTCAGGTACTGGTAAAGCCATGGTAGATACAATGATGGACAAAGTGTCTGACTTGGGCATTGTAGACAGCATCAAGGCTCTCAGCTTTGATACAACATCAAGCGACACCGGTCGAATGAACAGTGCCTGTATTTTGTTTTAACAGCATCTTGGTAGAAGTGTTCTGCATCTTGCATGATACAGAACACTTCTGCATCATGTTAACTTTTGATGTAGACAAATATGGCAGGGTGGGAGGTTTATAATTCTGAAGTGAAAAAATAAGGACCACCCTAATAAACAGTTTATTTATTTTGATTACCAGATTCACCCGTGACGTACTGACTAAACCAATTAAGCATTTTGATTAGTCATGCATGGTTGAAAGTAGAACTAGAGCCTATTTCTCTTACTGGTCTTGCTGCACCCAATACGCCTTGTTACACCTTACTACACGAATATAAAGCGAATATAAACAAAGTCTAGGTACTGTTTTATTTTTCATCCTTTACGTATTCCTCAAAGTACATCATAAGTCCTAACGTTCAAATTTTTAGTCAGATTTTGACAGACCTGTTGACAGATAACTTATCTTTATGCGGTCCAGATTCAGGAATCAAGCCCTGGAATCTATCAATCAAGACCGAACTTAACATACCAATAATTAAAAAACCTTGTTTTTAACGTCAGAAGAAGATGTTTTGGTACAAGTAACTGGTCTTCAATGACAAAATCAGTCGTTTTTGCTTAACTGTTGTTAAAAGTCTACATAACGAGGCTTTACTAGTGATTTTGAAAGAATTGAAAAATGGGGAAGCAATGGGAATTTAGGTCGGGGAAATGAAAATTCTAGGGTTTTTCCACCAGCCTTTTAGGGATATTGAAAAATAATAAGTGAAAACAATAGTTATTAGGCTCGTCTTGCTCTGAGACGGATGTGTGGTATAACGCATCGGTAGCTTCCAAGACATAGGGAGGGGGGGTAAGCTATTCGCTTGCTCTTTTCTTAACACACTTGCACACCAAATGATAAATTTTTAAAAGCAGACACGAACGTAAATAATTATGTTAATGGATAAACCAGAACTATTCTTTAGGGTGATATTTTATGTTTAAAATCTAAACATTGACAAAGGTATGCACAGGGAAATATAGAATTCAGAACTAAAGAAAATCACTTCTCAAAGTTCATAAGTTGAAAACCAGTGATTTATAATCATTCATCTTTTTTTTTTATGTTTGATCAAATGTCAAAAGCCCTGATAGAGAAGAATATATTCGTATTTGCATTGTATACCTAGCCTATCAAGCTGTGATGGATGGTAATAAAATATAGCATCATAAACAACCCGTAAGTATAGCTAGACGTGACTCCATGTGTTAATTTTTAGCGCTGAGTATTCATTACTATGACCAATTTTACATATGGTCGAGAAATTAGGAACACGCAGGCAATAGTTGCGGTTGGAAAGTAGTCAAAAGCCTGATAAAAAGGGGAAACCTTATAGTTCTCTAAAAAAAGAAACGTTATTACTGCTCAGTTTAATTAGACATGGAGTTTTGTTAACTGGTAATTTAATTTGGTACTTGTGTATTATATCGTACACACTCGAGAAGTGAAGTTAGGTCATTCCTAGTGAAACACACCAAAATATGATGAAAATACAATACTTTAGTAACAAAGTTATAAAAAATACAACAAAGAATTATGGTAGGGGGGGGACACACAGAACGCATTATATTAAATACCTAACCTAGTCCAACCAAAATACCATCTCTATACATCAAATATTTAATAAAAATATACCTAAAATGTAGATTTCAACTAAACCGAAGCTAATTTTCATTCAAATACTGAGACGTATATCCCGGTTGTTGTTTGATCTGTAGATCCAAATTCTTGAGTGTGTACCATATAATACACAAGTGCCTTTAATTTAAAAGAAAGATGTAATTAAAAGCTGCATTAACTAGAAATTCTCTTTAAAAAAAAAATCTAAAACATTTTTTTTCCTCCATGCGATGTCATAGGCCAGGCACATAAGGGGGGTGGAGTTTAGTCCACCCCTTCGGATTTTTTAACTGTGTACAGTTTTCCTTTAATTTTAAGGGGAGGTTTTGAGGGGTCAAGGTGCAAGAATAGGTCTAAAAATTAATGTTAGATAGATTAAATCAATTAAAGTAAGAATTAATGAAGGGGAAGAAGTGATGCTGGGTAACGAGCAGATTGATCAAGTGGATATCTTCACCTATCTGGGTAGTATTAAAAGGAAAAGATCGTAGATGCGGTGAAGATGTTAAAAGTACAATAGCAAAGGCCCTGTTTTTTTTTACAGTCGAAAAAGTTTTGAAGAATACAAAGATAAGTCTGCCAACCAAGATTAGAGTATTGGAAGCTAGGATGATGAGTGTGGTCAAATATGGTTCTGAAACGCGGGCACTCTGGAAGACGGAAGAAAATTTGTTCGACTTTTTACAGAGGAATAGTCTGCGGGTTGTTTTGGGAACATGTTTGACTAACTGTACTTGCAGTATGCTGTTCGAAAAATGCGGTTCTATCCTGTTTTCTAGAACAACAATGAAAGAAAGGTTGAAATGGCTAGGACATGTTTTGTGGATGAAGATGACATATTTCAAAAGATCATCTTTTTGGGCATCCATCTAGGGCCAAACGAAAAACTGGTCGTCCCCGAATGGGGTGGGAAGAAGTCATAAGAAGGGATTTAAAGGACATTGGAACTTCTTGGGAGGGTGTAAAAAGGAAAGCTTTGAATAGATTGGCATGGAGGAGTGCGCATAGCTGTGTTGGCCCAAGGCGGCTTGGTGCTAGAGTGAGTTTTTGCTAGTAGTAGTAGTAGTGCTAGTAGATGCTATAGATCAGGTAGCGCAAAAGTCTCAATCCCTGTTTAGCATAAATCAGACATTCGCAAGGGCCAAAGGCCCGAGCTACCACCCAAGTGAAGCAAGAGCCGTTTATGATGTTTCCTGACGGTGCAAGAACAACATAAGCACAACGCATCATGGGGCAACTTGCCACAAAATAAACTGTCACGAGGACATCCCTTCATAACAGATTCATGCACAAAGACTCAGAAGGAAGGATTGGGGTACAGACACGTAAGGTTTTATAGGGGTACTATTGATGTGATCAGATCTTGATCATTGAGCTGATGATGGCAATGCAAAAAAAACCTTTTCACAACCATCATATCCTCTTTGATGTCTCCAATGTCAATGTCGTCTCTGATGATTTTTCTACCATCATCATCGTTCACCATCATCAATATCCTCTTTGATGTCTTCGATGTCAATGTCATTTTTCTACCATAGTTGTAAACCATCTACGATAATTTCATATTTACAGCGCTGGCTTCATCAGAAGCATAGGTAATGATTTCGAGCATGTTGCTTAAAATATCTGTAGCAAATTTCAAGAGTTGATATGTCATTCAAAAACTTGCATCTGTGAGGGAACATGAAATTAAATAGGGGTCTTGATGAACATAACAAGATATTAAAGTGGTCTTAATGGGAATCTTACAATAAATAGGAAGTGAATCAAAATAGATTTTTTGTTATTTTACAACTTGCGGTCTTTTCGAAAGGAAGAATATTACGATATTTGCTAAAGAATGGGGGAAAGACGAGGAGTCCTAGATTTTCCAGTAATTTAGGGGTGAGTATGCTGTGGTAAACAAAGTCAATGACGTCCTTATGGTCAGTCAAGACGATGTTCAGCCAAAAATTTTACCTCTCGAAAGTGTCCAACACAATGAGTGGTGTATATATGACTCATCTTCCAAATTTTCTGGCGTCAAGGGATAATTCTAACTCTTGACAACTCATAAAGAAAGATTTCGTCAAAGACTGACATAAGCGTAAAACGGCGTACACTGACAAAACTGGAATTGCTTGATTTCTTTGGGATGGTTGTGATATCCTACCTCATCGAAGTATTTTACGGTATTGACAATCTAAGCATAATCTGCACAATTGCATAATCTAAATTATTGACAATCTTAAACTATTGACAATCTAAGTATTGACAGTCTAATATTGAAATAATCTACAACTGAAATTCTAAGCATAACGTCTACTCGTTCAGGTATTCGAGATAACAGTGGAGCGCAATAGCTTCAGGGTGGTAAACGTAATTAACCCGTATCACGCTCATTTAATTCGTATCCCTCCATATCGCTATTTTGTAGCACTGCGCTAGCGTAGTGTCAAGCATATGTGCATACATGGCTACTGTTAAAAACTGCACCATGTTTCTCAAATTTGAATCAACAGCAGCACTGAATGGTCTTTGATTGGATGAAAGTGATCGCATTACATCATTTTCAACTAATCAGAGGCATTTTCCATTGACGTAAAGTTACCGAAAGGGAAAGTGGTATTTTATGTCTTCGGTCAAAGCCTCATCGACAGCCAAAGAAAACCAGTCTTCCTCGAGTAAAATCAGAATTCCACGCTTCTATTGGTCCAAAGTTGAGGCAAGTGGTCTCAAATTTGCGACAAATGGTTCAAATTTGAGACGGAAGGCCAAAAATAGCGATACTGGGAAGGGGGATATTACAGAAATGAGATTGGCTGACCACGTTCATCACCCTAAACTTTGACCAGTTTAAAAAACTAATTATGAGACTTTCTTGGGCGTGTTAGCTACTGCCAGAAATTCTCACCTTAGAACGGTGAAAACGTAGTAGCGACAAGTCAGCTTTTATTCAAGGCTAAGCCGTTTGACGGTTGGTTAAGGCTAAAAGTTATTGATGGTATAAATCGCATTTATACTGCTTTGCATAAATTTACATGTTCTATTTCATTTGTTTATTTCATCCCTATCTTGTTAAATGGGATCTTCGATGAGGTTATGCGACGCATTGAAAGTTGTGCAGAAAGAGAAATTAGCTCTAAAGCTGCAGTGAATGTCTGAATCACAGGCAGCGCGTATGACCTATATGTTGAGCATATGTTGAGCATCGTTCTTTACTTAGGCAGCGCGCTAGCGCTGCCTAAGTAAAGAACGATGTGGGCACAATGTTTTTTTTCTCAATACCCGGGTTGTCTATATCGGATGAATCGTCAAAGACATTTGAAATAGGGCTCACTCGATTAGGAACGGGAGTGGCTTTTGTCCTTTTTAATTAGAAAGTGATTTGAAAGTTGAAAGTGATTGGAGGGCAACTAGCCCCCCTCACCCACACCCCACTTTCTCCCCAACACATCCAATCAAAATTTTGAGACAGCCATTTTGTTGAGCATAGTTAATTTCCAGATAGAAAATATGTTTTTGAGGAGGACACTCCCCCACAACCCTCAGGGCAAGGGTTTTAAGTTATGCCCTGGGGGTATATAAGGTTTTTATAGAAGGTGTTGTCGTAGAAACTTCAAAACAGGCTCATTCGATTGGAAATTCGAAGGGCTGGTACCCTTTTAAATAGTCGAAAGTGATTGGAGGGCAACTAGCCCCCCCCCCCCTGACGCCCATCATTCCCCCAAACACATCGAATCAAAATTTTGAGACAGCCATTTTGTTCAGCGTAGTTGATTTCCAGATAGAAAATATGTTTTTGAGGAGGACACTCCCCCACAACCCTCGGGCAGCGCGCTAAGTAAAGAACGATGTGGGCACAATGTGTTTTTTTCTTCATACCAGGGCACTTCGTATCGTAGGAGTTGTCGTAGAAACTTCGAAAAGGGCCAATTCGATTGGAAATTGGAGGGGGTAGTGCCCTTTTTAATATTCAAAAGTGATGGGAGGGCAACGACCCCCCCCCCCCCCAACGCCCAACATTCCCCAAAACCCATCCAATCAAAATTTTGAGATAGCCATTTTGTTCAGCGTAGTTGATTTCCAGGTATAAAATATGTTTTTGAGGAGGATACTCCCCCACAACCCTCGGGTAAATGGTTTTAAGTTATGCCCTGAGGGCATGTAAGAACGATGTTGGCACAATGTACTATTTACTAATTTTTTTTCCTTTAGAGCAGGGCACTTCATGTGGAAGGGGTCGTCGTAGAAACTTCAAAATGGGCTCATTCGATTGGAAATTGAGAGTCCTAGTGCCCTTTTTAATAGTCGAAAGTGATTGGGGGGCAACTAGCCCCCCCCCCCCTACGCTCATCATCCCCCCAAACACATCCAATCAGAATTTTTAGATAGACATTTTGTTCAGCGTAGTTGATTTCCGGAGAGAAAATATGTTTTTGAGGAGGACACTCCCCCACAACCCTCAGGGAAAGGGTTTTAGGTTATGCCCTGGGGGCATCTAAGGTTTTTATAGAAGGCGTTGTCGTAGAAACTTCAAAACAGGCTCATTCGATTGGAAATTCAAACGGATAGTGTCCTTTTTAATAGTCGAAAGTAATTGGAGGGAAACTACCCCCCCCCCCTGACAGCCACCATTCCCCCAAACATATCCAATCAAAATTCTGAGATAGCCATTTTGTTCAGCGTACTTGATTTCCAGATAGAAAATATGTTATTGAGGGGGACACTCCACCACAACCCTCAGGGCAAGGGTTTTACGATATGTCCTGGGGGCTTATAAGGTTTTTATAGAAGGTGTTGTCGTAGAAACTTCAAAAAAGACTCATTCGATTGGAAATTCAAAAGGCTAGTGCCTTTTAAATAGTCGAAAGCTATTGGATGGCAACTAGCCCCCCCCCCCACGCCCATCATTCCCCCAAAAACCTACAAACAAAATTTTTAGATAGCCATTTTGTTCAGCATAGTTGATTTCAACATACAAAATATGTTTTTGAGGAGGACACACCCCAAAAACCCTCAGGGCAAGGTTTTAAGCTATGCCGTGGGGGCATATAAGGTTTTTATTGAAATGTGTGACGTAGAAACTTCAGAAAAAGCTCATTCGATTAGAAATACAAAGGGCTAGTGCCCTTTTTAATAGTCGAAAGTGATTTGAGGGCAACTAACCCCCCTCTCACGCCCATCTTTTCTCTAAACTACTACTACTACTACTACTAACAACTCACCGCAGCACCAAGCCGCCTGAGGCCAACACAGCTATGCACGCTCCTCCTCCACCCCAGTCTATTCAAAGCCTCCCTTTTTACACCCGTCCACGAAGTTCCCATTTCCATTAAATCTTTCTTTATGATGTCCTCCCACCCCAGACAGGGACGACCTGCTTTTCGTTTAGCCGTAGACGGTTAGCCGAAAAGAACCATCTTAAGCAATCTATAATCCTTCATCAGCACAACGTACCCTAACCACCTGAGCCTTTCTTTCATTATAGACCTAGAAAGCGGTATTGAACCACATTTTTCGTATAGCCTATTGTTTGAAATACGGTCAGTCAGCCGGGTACCCAGAACACTCCTTAAGCAGTTTCTCCGGAAAACATCTAGTAAATCTTCATCCGTTTTTCAAAGCGTCCATGCTTCAGAGCCATATTTGACCACTGTCATCACTGTAGCTTCTAATATTCTAATCTAGGTTTGCAGACTTATCTTCCTATTCTTCCAGAATTTTTTTAACTGTGAAAAAACACCCTGAGCCTTGGCTATTCTATATTTAATATCTTCACTGCTCCCACCGTCTTTACTAATAATACTACCAAGGTAAGTGACGCTGCCGACCTGATCAATCTTTTCATTACCCAACGTCACCTTTTCATCTTCACTTATTCCTAGCCATAGTGACTTAGTCTTCCTAACAATAATTTTCAAACCAATACTAGCACCCTGAACTCGCAAAACCTCTAAAACTTCATTCATTTTGCTCACACTTTCATTTAGGATGCTTAAATCATCAGTATAATTTAATTTCATGAGACGTTTTACTCAAAATTTTATACAGTGTTTACCCGCTTAATTTTCATTTCTAATTAAAACAAATTCCATCAAAATAACCCATACAAACTTTTAAAGAACAAAGCCATTCTTATATCATTATATTTTACCCAACCAGAATCTAAACTCATTTCCTACCTTAACCAAAGCAGTTTTATTCTCGTACATAGCACTAATCACTTTAATGTATTTGTCTAGTATATCATACAAGGATAAAACCTTTACTAAAGCTCCTCTATCAACAGAATCGAACGCTTGCTCATAATCTATAAAACTGAGGACCAAAAGTGTTTGAAAACTTAGGCACTTCTCAATTATTAGACTAAGAGTGAAAATTTGGTCAACAAATCCTCTACCTTTTCTAAAACCGCACTGCTCTTCTCTTAAAACTTTGTCTACAGCATCTCGCAGTCTAAAAAGTATCATATTACTAAGCAATTTGCTACCTACAGAGACCAGACTAATGCCTCGATAATTACCACACTCACTTTTACCACCTTTCTTATAAAGTGGCTTAATTAAGGTTTTCCTAAAATCGTTAGGTACTTCCCCTTTTTAAAAAATCATATTCATAATCTTTAATAACTTATTTCTAACCTCAGAGCCACCATATTTAAGAAACTCATTTATCACCCTATCAGCACCTGGAGCATTATTATTCTTTAATCCTTTTAGTACTGTTGCTAATTCCTCCTCACAAAACAAATTTTCCGTTACATCCCAGGTATCACAAACTTTTTTATTTTCCTCTATATTTTTTCCTGCAACTCTATCTCAGTTAAGCAAATTCTCAAAATGTTCGGCCCATCTCGCTTTAGCTTTTGCATTATCGCTAATTGCCACCCTATTCCTATCTTTAACTGGGACAAGTCCGGATTGACTACTACCTCTCAATTTGTTAACATGCCAGTACAATATTTTACTATTAGGCCGTCTAGCTGCATCTTCTAAATCCTCGGCAATTTTATCCATGGCCTCCACTTCACATCTCCTTAGTTCATATTTCAATGCTTTCTCCACTTTCTTTACATTTCTTTTGTTTTCATGCGATCTATCACTCAGATAATGCTTGTACAAGTCCTTTCTCCTTTCTATTAAACACAAAGCTTTTTCACTAATATTCTTAGCTGCAGTTCTAGCTTTCTTCCCTAATACACCTTCAGCAACTTCACAAATTATTTTTCTAAAATTATTCCAACCATCTTCCACCTTATCAAATTTTAAACTCTCAAGTTTAGTATTCAACTGTTCCTGGAAAGTTTCTCTCAAATTCTCATCCTGGAGTCTACTAACATCATAACTTCTCGGGAGGTAATTTCCCTTCCGATATTTCAGCTTTATATTAATCCTAGACACTACTAGATGGTGATCTTTACTTTTAACATCAATAACGGCCCTCCTATGCACACTTGCACCCTGTATTGATCCTGCCAATCTTCGGTTCGCTGTAGAATAATCAATAACGTTCACTGTCTTACCATCACCTGAATACAATGTTAACTTATGACCCATTTTATGACCAAACACCGAATTGGTTATAATTAGATTGTTATGCCTACAAAATTGCAAAAGTCTGTATCCATTACTGTTTTCTTTTCCTACACCAAATTTACCTAAGCTGGGATACCATCTATCGTTATTTCTACCAACCTGGGCGTTAGAATCTCCCAGTAATAACATCATATTTCTACCTGGGACCTTGTCTATTTGCTCCTGTAATTGTTAGTAAATTTCATCTGAGTCACCAGTGTCTCCGTCAGTTAGTTGTACAGTGGTATATGCTATTATAACTGATGTCATGAAGTTTTTTGTCATAAAATGAGCGTTGAGTATTCTATTATTAATACCGTCCCGGCTTAAACAAGACTTGGAAACTTCTGCATTCATCATGAACCCTCCTCCATGTTTATATGCCCTGTTCTTCCTGCCTGAGTAAACATATTCTATATAGCTTAATTTTATGCTTCCTATCCCTTTGATATAATTTTCCGAAGCCCCCGAAAAGTCTACCTCAAATTGTCTAAACTTGTATGTCAGACTGTCAATGAGATTGTCATTTTTAGCGTCATGACAGTTCAAGTTCTAATCTTCATGTTTTGCAACGTCGAAGTTATTTCCACAGCATGTAAATCCCTCATCTCGGATACCAGTGCAAAAAAGAAGTAAAACATCTTCCCAATTCTACACCGAAACGCTGTAGCTGGATTAGAAATATGCAGCAAGAAGTCCCTGTGATATCCTACATTGGAGATTGTATGGAATCCTGGGCCCATATTGTCCACAACATGTTTTTCAGAACTTGACGATGCTCCTATATCAACAAGAGTTGAAATCCTGCACAGACAATCTCAATCCTATTACCTCCGACTCATTATATATTCATGCCTACAAATATTATACTACCATGGGGAGGCAATCCGTAATAGATAAATTAGCTAGAAAGAGGTTTTTCAGCTCAAAGACGCCCATCAAAACATACCAAGCCCAGAAAAATTGTCCATTAGTCAGAATCCCATGCGAATGCTGTGTCGTTTACTAGGCTATAATTTCCTCGAGGGGCGCTACTCCTCAAGTAGGAATAGGGTTGACCACAAGGTCCCCAGTCTTGCAGGTACCCCAAACAGGTCAAGGCAGCCCATTGCAGAGGTCGTTGTCCACAGATCTGTATCTTGCGCCCTGCCGCAGTTTTCCTCCTATAGAGGATCCTCCCGCAATGGTGTTCTGCATCACCATGCAATTTAACCCATTACTGGGAGAAGGTTTGCAACTAATGGAACTTGTGGACAAACCAGTGGGCCCTTTTGAGTGTACATTTGAGGGGCCTTCTTCCTCCTCCGCCTGTATTTATGACCCCGGGCGAGGGTGCCCCAGATTTTATTATGGACCTCCAGGGACAAGGTCCCCCCTTGTTCCGTTCCTCCTATGGAGGTACCCTACATATATGTCGAGCATTCCCCTCTCGCCACCTGGGGACACGCTGAATGGCCTGGGGGAGGCCAGATAAACGGATCACTTTTGTTTTGCAAAGGCCATAACTCAGTGACATATTTAACCTACTACTTATAAATATACATAACACACTGACTAGGCCTATATAAGTTATATACAGAAATATATAACTCAGTGACATATTTAGCCTACTACTTATAAATATGTGTAACTCACTGACTAGGTCTATATAAGTTATATACAAAAATATGTAACTCAGTGACATATTTAGCCTACTACTTATAAATATGTGTAACTCACTGACTAGGCCTGTATAAGTTATATACAGAAATATATAACTGAGTGACATATTTAGCCTACTACTTATAAATATGTGTAACTCACTGACTAGGCCTAAATACAGAAATATATAACTCAGTGACATATTTAGCCTACTACTTAAAATATGTGTAACTCACTGACTAGGCCTATATAAGTTATATAAAGAAATATATAACTAAGTGACATATTTAGACTACTACTTATAAATATGTTTAACTCACTGACTAGCCCTTTATAAGTTATATACATAAATATATAACTCTGTTACATATTTAGCCTACTACTTATAAATATGTGTAACTCACTGACTAGGCCTATATAAGTTATATACAGAAATATACAACTGAGTGACATATTTAGCCTACTACTTATAATTATGTGTAACTCACTGAGTAAGCTTATATAAGTTATATACAGAAATATATTACCCAGTGACATATTTAGCCTACTACTTATAAATATGTGTAACTCACTGACTAGGCCTGTATAAGTTATATACAGAAATATATAACTCAGTGACATATTTAACCTACTACTTATAAATATGTGTAACTCACTGACTAAGCCTATATAAGTTATATACAGAAATATATAACTCAGTGACATATTTAGCCTACTACTTATAAATATGTGTAACTCACTGACTAGGCCTGTATAAGTTAACTACAGAAATATATAACTCAGTGACATATTTAGCCTACTACTTATAAATATATGTAACTCACTGACTAGGCCTGTATAAGTTATATACAGAAATATATAACTCAGTGACATATTTAGCCTACTACTTATAAATATGTGTAACTCACTGACAAGGCCTATCTAAGTTATATACAGAAATATATAACTGAGTGACATATTTAACCTACTACTTAGAAATATGTGTAACTCACTGACTAGGCCTATATAAGTTATATACAGAAATATATAACTCAGTGACATATTTAGCCTACTACTTATAAATATGTGTAACTCACTGACTAGGTCTATCTAAGGAAGACACCCCCCCACAGCCCTCAAGGCAAGGGTTGTAAGTTATGCCCTGGGGGCATCTAAGTTTTTTTTTTATTGAAAGCGTAGAAACTTCAAAAGGTCTCATTCAATTGGAATTGAAAGGGCTAGTGCCTTTTTTAATAACTGAAAGTGATTAGAGAGCGACTAATGCCCCTCTCACGCCCACCATTTTCCCAAACACATCTAATAAAAATTTTGAGATATCCATTTTGTTCAACGTAGTTGAAAGTTCTTGCAATTAGGTCTTTTAGGATGATAACCCCCTCAGAGCCCTCAGTGCAAGGGTTGTAAGTTATGCCCTGGGGGCATGTAAAGTTTATAAAGAAAGTTGTTATAGAAATTTCAAAAAGGGCTCATTTGACTGGAAATTGAAATTGCCCTTTTTAATAGTCAAAAGTGAGTGGAGAGTAATTAACCCCCCTCTTACGCCCACCATTTATTTCCCCAAAGACATTTAATCAAAGTTTAGCGATAGCCATTTTGTTCAACGTAGTTGAAAATTCTGGAAATCATGTATTTAAGGATGATAAGCCCCCAGACCCCCAAGGGCAAAGGTTGTAAGTCCTGCCCTGGGGGCATATAAGGTTTTTATAGATAGAGTTGTCGTAAAACTTCAAAAGGGGCTCATTCAATTCGAAATTGAAAGGGCTAGTGCCCTTTGTAATAGTCGAAAGTGATTGGAGGGTAACTAACCCCCCTCTCACGCCCGCCACTCCTCCAAATACATCCAATCAAAATTTTCTTTGTTCAACGTAAAAGAAAGTTCTAGGAATTAGGTCTATGAGAATGACACCCCTCCCCCAGCCCTCAGGGCAGGGGTTGTAAGTTATGCCCTGGGGGCATATAAGATTTTTATTGAAAGTTCTTGTCGTAGAAACTTGAAGGGAGCTCACTTGATTGGAAATTGAAAAGGCTAGTATCATTTTTAACTGTTGAAAGCGATTCGAGAACGACTACCGTCCCTCTCACGCCCACCATCTTCCCAAACACATCCAATAAAAATTTTTAGATAGCCATGTTCTTTAACATAGAGGAAAGTTCTGGAAATTCGGTCTTAGAGGATGCCAACCTCCCTAACAGACCTTAGGGTAAGGGTTGTAATTTATGCCCTGGGGACATATAAGGTGCTTATAGAAAGCGTTGTCGTTTCCAAAAGGGCTAATTCGATTGGAAATCGACGGGCCTAGTGCCCTTTTTAATAGTCGAAAGTGATTGGAAGGTTTGCCATTTTTATAGTAAAGATTGATGTGGGTATAATGTATTATTTTTTGTTGTTGTTGTTGTTTAGACCAGGGCACTTAGTATCGAAGGAGTTGTCGTGGGAACTTCGGAAAGGGCTCATTCGATTAAAAATAGAAGGGTCTGATGCCCTTTTAATAGTCGAAAGTGATTGGAGGGCAACCAATCCCCCTTCCACTCTCACCCTCCCACGCCAACCCTCCCATTTGCCCATTATGTTTAAAAACTAAACGTTGCCTTAAGATTAAATCAAAATGCACTGTGATAATGCTAATTCCCAATAAGGCATCTCAGCAGTATCCCAAGAACGACTGAGGGAATTATGTTCAAACTTTCGGGGCTACTTCTGCTCTTAAAATTTAACCAAATCAAAATAGCGTAAGTGTATCCAAGCTATCAAAGTTAGTAAACAGATTTTTTTGCGAATGGTATCACGTTTTCCATTTCAGGTCAACTAGAGGAGGTATGAAACAAAATTAAACAGTACTATTTGTGTCCAGATTTTTAAAAGGGTGTATATTTTTTAAAATTGCTGAAAATTTTTCTCCAGCGTACAAATAGCAGGCCCAACTATAAAGTCTTAAAAAATGAAAAGATTTAAAGTATTATTTTCTTTTTCCCTGAAAAAACTATGTCAATATAAAAACGAACTTCTATTAATTAAAAAAACTTCTTCCACAAAGTAAGTTTTTCAAAGAAAAGTAAATAACTCAATTAAACAAAAAATGAGCAAAAATAAAATCAAATAATCTACCAAGCGTGTAACTACCACAAATCAGCATCGATAAATAATGAAACCCAAAACGAACAGAAATTACAATAAATAACCGAGTTAAACTCAAAACGAGCAGAAATTAACATTAGTTGGGCGCAAAACCCCTATGCCATCCCAAGGCCAGAACAAAATTTGCACTTTACTGAAAAAATGCAAATGAATGTGCATCGTCAGTTTAATATACATACTCTGACAATTAGTAATCAAAATGTTAATATTATTTGATTAGTTATAAAAGTAAAAACATTTATATTTTTTCAGTAAAGTGCAAATTTTGTTCTGGCCATGGGAAGGCATAGGGGTTTTGACCCCTACTTATGTTAATTTCTGCTCGTTTTGAGTTTGACTCGGTTATTTGTTGTACTTTCTATTTGTTTTGGGTTTCATTTATTTATCGATGCTAATTTGTGGTAGTTACACGCTTGGTAGATTATTTGATTTTATTTTTGCTCATTTTTTGTTTAATGGAGTTCTTTAATTTTCTTTGAAAAAATTACTTTGTAGAAAAAGTTTTTTTAATTAATAGAAGTTAAGGGTGAATTGCGGAGCATTTTTAGCTTTCGTTTAAGTTGTACTTTGTGAAATAACGGAAATCACTCTTTCGTACAAATAGAGCAAACTATAAAACAATGAAAAGATAATACTATAATAGCATTCCAGTCTTAAAGAATGAATATAATTCAGTTTAAAAAACTGTCATACGTATTTAGTGTAGCATAAAAAATAGTTTTCTTTAGACTTGTTCAATGTCGAGAAAAATATGTCACTTTGGCGCTTGTAAGATTTATCCGCTCTGATTACCCTTTATTTTGAAAACAAGATGGAACTTATCAGTTCATTCTAAAAGAATAGGCTTTTGAAATGTTCCCCCTCCCCGCTGCAATCATGGTTGCAGCGATAACTGCAACCCAGTAAAGACCCAACCACGGTCCATATTAGCCAAAATAAAAAAAAGGGCTTTTAAAAAACTGTCTGTTGACAAGTTGTTCCCATTTTACATAACTACTAAAATGTTTTTTTTTTTTTTTTATTGCGGGTTTAGGTGAACAATAGTTTGAAATTACGCGGCGAAATGTTTGAAAATTTAAACACAGAATCCAAAATTATTAAAAAATGATGTCCTATTGAAATAAAAAGTAACTCATTGAAAGCACCATTGTCGAAAACCTTGGAGAGAAGGTTTACAGTCCCAAACCTTGAACAAAAAGTAAAATGAATTTTTTCGTATGTGTTGCACTTGGCTGTCTTCTGCCAAAACCTAGTATCTATAACCTACACACATTTAATTTTATTCTAAAAAAAAAACATGAAGACCTTTTGCCTCCTTTCTCTCCTCAAAACTTCAAAAGTTTCACCTCAATCCCCCACCTGTCATCTGTTGATAACCTGGATGCATAGTTTATTTTGATTTATCTCTACCCTTCCTCCCATGTCAAAATTCGAGGTTCAATTGTCCCCAAAACATATCCTGAAAATTTAAACTCAATCCTCCAAATTGTTCCTGAAATGATACGTATACACTATTTTGATAGCCTGAGTACATGTGGGCTTTTTTTCCTTCTACAACGCTACTACACTGGGAACAGATTCTAGTCCAACAGGAGCTCATAATACCAAAAATCTTAAGGCCGGGTTGAAAAAAAAATAAAATAATACATTCAGGGCATATGGCTCTTTACTCAGGCAGTGCTGTTGCGTTGTCTCTAATTTCTTCCGTTCAAAATAAAAAAAAGTTACGGTTTTGTGATTTAATTAAAACTTGAAAATTGCAGATACAAGATTTTGGTAGAGGACAGGCAGGCGGACTAGCGTGTACCTTTTTTTCTTTTTTCCCCCGGAGGTCCAATGGTTGCCAAATATCGGGGAAGGGCTCATTTGATGGGGAGTACACTTTTCAATTAATACATTAGATTACACCCATAGTAAAGTGGTATTTTCTACCACACATCATCATTTTGGCCCAAACAGGACCAGTATGCCAAAAACTACAAATTCTGAAATAACCAATACATTTATGATAGTCTAGAACATTTGGAGGTCTTATCTTAAAAACCGCAGAAAATCGCATTTTAGCATTGTTAGCACGACTTTAATGTCAGCAGTAGATTTAGACGAGCTGTATAGGAGACATTATCCAGAATTAGCCAAAGGTCAAAGAGGATCTGCTGCGGACAAATAAAAGGGTTAGAAAAGGAGCTAATAACGAAGAATATAAGGATTGAAGACATTGTAGAAGCTGGCAAAAAAGATTTAAAGGTAGGTGTTAGGTCAAAGCTTATAGTGTCGGTACGACAAGTAGCGATACTGAAGTCAATATCGGAGCAGGTAAAAAACACGAAAAGCTATGTACATTTATTTAGCTTTTCGCTTTTAATTTCAGAATTAATACCAACAAATATCAACATACCTGGTGGTTGTTCAAGACGGTATGCAAGCAAGCGCAATCCAGTCAAAAATCTTGCAACACGGTTCGATATTAACTGTGAAATGATGGTATGATGAGGAGTTGGTCGTTTCGCTTCCACAAGAAGAGAAAACCAGCCTAAAAGAAAATCGTTACAGATTCTATCGCGTAAATCTAAACACATTCAAAGTAATTTATGTTCAACGTCCATTTGTAGGCTCCATTTCTTTTGGTATAAAAGGATACAATTCGTCATCTATTATTCATAGAAAGGGACAAATGATGAAAATTTGTTTTGTGCTCACGATCTTAACTTGAGAAAAATTAATAGAAAAAAATTCTTGATTTGGCTCTTGAATTGACAGCTGCCAGACAGGTTTAACAGCTGTAGCACGAAAGGGCTATTTTAGCACTATTTCATCACGTGTAGCACTGTAGCCCGTGCTACATTGAATGTAGTACTTTTTCTATTTTATGACCAAATTGAAAATATAGACATTCATAATGCAATTACATGATATTTCTTACATCAAAATATATGTCAGAACATTTTTTATGCATGACAATAATGTAAATACATTTAAATACGGGATTTGCGTGTGCGCGTACATTTTCCCATTCAGCCCTCTGATCAGCTACTTTTTTTATGGATACATTTCTATTACCATACATTAAAACAAGATTAAAAATGACCTAAAAACTAATCTAAGTACACTTAAACGAACCATGCGCGTGTGGCGACATGAGCCTCCACGCACACAAAGTTTTTTGACTGCAGCACCGAAAATCGCTGTGTAGCACGCAAATTTTGGCAATTGTAGCACTTTAATAACTAGCCGCGGTGGCAACCCTGCTGCCAGAGCGCATTTTGCCCTTTATGTTGGGTATCAAGCCATCACTTGTAATTACAATTTTAGGAGAAATTCTTATTTTACTACATTTACCTTCGACTGATAGAGATCTTTCTTTCGGTATTATTGACACTTGCTATTATTTGCAAGCTAATCTAGCATAAAAACTTAAATACCTGTCATGTGGATACAATAGAAAAAGATGAATAACTTAAGTTTTTTTATGAAGTAGCCTTCAAACCAGTAACTAAATGATGTTTATATACATAACTGCAGAAAACCTGAAATATGTTTTTAGACACGCAAGTTGGATATACATAATTTAGAGAAAAAAAGGAAACTCATAAAAGACTAATAGCTGAAGAGGACGTTGTCTATTTTTATATCTTTAATATTTACCTTTCCCAAGATACAAAAAGTAATCAGAAACTGGAAAAAATATTAGCAATGAATTCGAACGAGATTTTCAAAGATTTTGAACTTGTTTCTATACTACCCAAAATCGTTTTATTGTAGTTTTATCAGCAATCCAACTTAGTGTATTCCATATAGGGACTACGAGGTGGAGGGGGAATATTTTGTAAATTTCAAAATTCAAGTATTTCATAACTCAGAGGGATAAATTTTTTTTATGGGTCGAGGATTCGAATATCAAATTTGTCTCAGCTTGGTTTTGCATATTAACTGGTGTTAGATTAAGGTTTTTAGACATAGATACATGTCTAACTGGTCTTAGACATAAACAGTTTTTCACCTCGCTGTTTGCATAACCCTAGAAGCACTGCTGAAAAAAAGTTGTCAGATGTGGGTATATGTGTGGGTCCGTGTGTGTTTGTGTGTGTGTGTTTACCTGTCCACACGAATGTGTGTTTGTGTGCCTTAAGAGTGACTAATCTTCTTGCTTTAAGAGTTTATTAGCACTTGTAGTACATCGATGTTTCCATTTTGTGTTGTATTTTTCTTCTTTTTTTATTATTTATATTTCGATATAGAAATGAGTTAGGCTTTTGACAGTTTTGGAAACATCCTGTCTTGAACTCAATAAAATAGGTTCTTCACGAGCACGTCCGAAAATTAGGAGTGACACTGGCTAAACTCTGTTTTAAGGTCATATTAATAATCTTATTAATTCCTTCAAATTCCTTCCATTTCTTCTCTGTGGAGAACCTAGTTTTGAAGTTGACCAAGTCTATTCTTGACATTTTCAAAACATTGATACGCCTAATATTGTCAGTGCAATAGTGAATTGATAAAAGTTCGTACATGGACCAATATGCTTCAGCAGTTGCCTAAGGGCTCCAAAATATCGGATTTTCTTAGGCCTACATAACAGCTGTATAAAAACATAAGCTTTCTTTATACTTATTACTTTCAGCTTTTACACGAAAATAAACATACTTCTCATAGAAAATTTGGGTACTTGTGTCTTATAGCCACCACATCCAAGTTCTGTCGAAAAGTGAAGTTTGGTTAATGCTAATGAAATAAAACAAAATATGATGAAAATATAATACTTTATCAGCAAAATTATGAAAACTACAACAAAGAATTATGGAAGGGGGTGCAACCCAGACCGCATTATTTTAAATACGTAACCTAAACTAACATAACCTAACCAAAACATCAACTAAATATTTAATTAAAATATAGTTACAATGTAGTTTCCCACCGAGCCGAAGCTAATATTGTCTGGTATGAAGACCATGAAAATCAGTTATTGTCTCATGTTCGCGATACAGATCTCGAGTGGGGTGGCTATAAGACAAAGGTACCAAAATGAGTCTCAAACTATTCACTGATCTCCAGGTTTAGTCCACTTGGATGCTGAGCCGTTTGGACAGCCATGTACAAAGGATTTTTTCGTGGAATAGGGGGGAGGGGGAGCAGAAACAAAAAAACTATCATTTGGTTATTTGAATAAGATGAGCTAAGAATTTTGGGATTTTTTTATTTCTGTGGATGAGCTGCGCCCCGATCCTCCCGCGTACTAGCAGCTCTTCACGTTTACAATAACTTTTTATTTAGCCTAGTAGCTTATTAATTGCTTCCAAAGGATTACTTCAAGCTTGACTCTTTTTTTTTCCTGAGCATCCTCTGCTTTGATTTCGAACAAGCATAAAGTTCTGAAGAATTTCTTACCGTTATATTGATAAGGAACGAGCACCTCAGGTCCAGTGTCAACTAACCTTCCGTTTTCCAAAAGTCTCAAACTTTTACCGGTAACTTTTTCACTCTCATACTTTCTATAAAATAAGAAAGGCTCAGAAAAATTTATTTTCCCATGACCTTTGTCTTCCTGATTAACACCACTTCGAGTATTAAAAACTAACACAAGTTGAGGAAGCTTGTACTGTTTCACAAGAGTCCACGGTGTGATTAAATCATCCTCATTATTTATAGTTTTTTTGTTTCTCCTATTTTTGCCTTTTTGGTCTTGAATTGTTTCATTTATATTATCGTCACTGCCAATTCCACTTTCAGCATTTGAGCTTGATGTTCCCCATGTTGTCAGACACTCTGTTTTTAGAATATTTTGTCTTCTTTTTTCATCTGCTGAGTTCGAAACTTCAAATTCGTCACTAGCAGAGAGCATCTGAAATGAATGATTTTTGTGAATGATTATCCAAAAGAACAACTTTTTGTAAAAAGAAAAAAATAATAAATAGTATTCACAATTATGGTGACAATGAACAGAGGAGGAGTTCCAAGAACAATGAGGTAATATGGCCCTTCTAATGATGTTCCTTTTGAGGGTGCATGAGCATCAGCTGCGTAGGGGCTCAGGTTCAGATGAGGAAAAACAATCCCGGCATTGTAATGTATTAAAAAGAATTCAGTCAAAGAATGTTTTTCGTAAATCCTATGGTCTGTCATTAAGCAAAATCTGCTGTTGGCAAAATTTCCCGTTTAATATCTGGTATCTTTATATGATTTACAGAATGTACTTGCAGCTGTGTTAAGCAAGACTATACAAAGCTGTGATGTGTATAGATGTGTTCATTGATCTATCTATTCCTAGTTAAAGCATGGGAGACATGGGTCTCGTTGGGGGGGGCCGGGGGCAGCCCCCCCCCCAATAATGTGGAGAGAAAAAAGGTTATATATCCCATGCCCCTTGGCTATCCGGATATGGACCCCTCTTGCCCCCCCCCCCCATAATAAAAATGCTGGAGATTCACCCCTGATGGGAGATAGATGAATCGAACCCACAACCAAATTTTTTTTTTACCTGAAAGAAAGGAGCAACGTCAAGACTTCAAACGAAAAGAAAGAAATTATTCATTGAGGGGGGGGCTTTTTTTATTTTACTTGATTTTTTAATGAAAATAAAAAAAAGGTATTTTTCAAAATCTAGGGAGGGACAGCTACCCTTCCACTACCCTCCCCCAATTGGCACCCATGACCATACATATTTGAAGACATTTGTAAACGCAGGGGGTGAAAAACATAAAAAATTCATTTTAGGTAAATAGTTTCCAGGAGAAGGTCTTTGGAGCTGTTCTCCAATGGATCCAATTGAGGGTACAGGGGGGCATTTGTACCCATCTCCTCTTCTTCAGAATCCCCCTAGTTTTCAAAGAATACTTTTTTCGCATTTTCTTGAGAAATATTCTGTTTTGGTATTTCTATAAGAAAATCGTAAAAAATGAAATTAATCCCCCTAGATTTAAAAAGATTTGCTTACCCCCTCCCCAAAACATTTTTCTGAATGGGGGCCAGTGGTGTTTCAGAGTTGAATTCACCCTGTTTCCCCCCCCCCCCTATTGGTAGGTTAGATTTCGCTTGTCAAATCATCACTTAGTGAGTAGTCCCTTGGTTCGAGTCATCTTAGCACTGTAATTTTTATGGAGGAAAAATACCTTGTGCCACAAGTGGTCATTACGAAGTTCAAATATATAATTGGATCCGTTTTTACAGGTGCAGAGACTATTGCTATAATTGAAATTTAGACACTGAATCGAATACATTGCAAACTAAACTAAAGGCAAGTTATCCAACAGAGGGGAGAGAAAGAGAATCAGTGTGAGAAAACGTCCAAATAATAGAATTGTTTTTTTTTTTGTCTGGAGAATGAGTGCTTGTTTCGATAATTGGTACTATTTTAGTGAAATCTGTGACCGAAATTAGCGGAAGTAGATTACTTTCACAAATTAAGCAGAAACTTAATTGAGTTGTATTGACAAGGTGTTTAGTGGTTGTGAGGCAATTTGCCCTTTCATACAATTTTTATTGACATGCCAATACTAGTTAAATATTTAAAAATAGTGATGGAAGATTTTAGAGGCAACGCTATAGCATTTTCCGAGTAAACATCCATGCAGGCCACCTTCCATGCATTATTTATTTTATTTTCGTCCTAGGCTACTTCGAATGGAAGGGTTGATCGTAGAAACCTGGGAGGGAAGTTGAAATTCTCGTCTTCTTATTTTCAAGGGTCAAAAGTGATTAGAGTGTAGCGATCCATCCTTTTGAGCCTTTTTCTTGCTACATGGCCCCAAATAACCCATGATGTAGGACCAAATTTTGAGAAAGGCCTTTTTGTATTTAAAGAGTGAAAAGGTGCAATAAAATACCTCTGTGGATTTCATTACCCCCACTGCCCATGTGGTAAGGGATGTAACTTCGCACCAATTTGGGAGGGCCTCTAGGTTTCTTCGTCCCTTTGATTCCAAAAAAACTTTTTTTGGGGCATTCTCATTAAAAAAAAAAAATCTAAAGAACAGAAAAATTACCCCAACCTAGATTTAGAGGAATATGTTTTGTTCCTAAATTCGTGAATTAATGCCCCTAGACCGTAATAAATTTCAATTGGCAATTATGTTTTATAGTGGAAAAAAAGTCAGGGATGTTTGATTGTGTCAGTCTGACTTGAACTTTCAGGGATCAATTTCGGGACCAGGAGAAATATATATCTTTTATGGGACGGGAGGGTGTTAGGAGGTCTGGAAATGGGACAAAAACATCTTTTCGTGATCAGTCTGAAACTACAGCTATATGTCCTTGGGCCAAAAGAAACCTAGTCGATAAAATAAAAGTTCAAAATAGGTAAAAAATACTTTTTAATAGACAGTGTATAATAAATTTCACAAAAAAATACCAGATATTTCGGTCACATATACAGTGACCTTCATCAGTACTAAAACTCTGTGTTCATCAGTTTTACTACTGATGACGGTCACTGTATATGTGACCGAAATATCTGGTATTTTTTGTGAAATTTATTATACACTGTCTATTAAAAAGGATTTTATCCCTATTTTGAACTTTTATTTTATCGTCATGGAAAGGCAGTGTGGTCTCCAAAATTATCTAAGAAACCTACTGTTTCTCAAAATATTTTTTTAGGGTACGGGGAGCACGGCCCCGCCAAAAAACTGAAACCCAAAAAAGGACAAAAACTCATTTTTTCTTGATTGGCTTGAAAGGTATTAGATTAAGTCCATGGGCTAACGCAATCCCGATGCAGAAGCAAAAATAGAAAAAAATGTTGATTTTTCGAAAACGGGGCCTCACAAAGGAAAAAAAAATTCAAGCCCAGCTGGCTTAATACTTACACATGTAAGTTTCTGGACCAAGGGGATCCTAATGCACAATGAAAATATGGAAAAGAATTATTGGTTTGTCTATAAATTAATTAAAAAAACTTTTTCCACAAAATAAGTTTTTCAAATAAAAGTAAAGAACTCCATTTAACAAAAAATGAGCAAAAATAAAATCAAATAATCTACTAAGCGTGAAACTACCACAAATCAGCATCGATAAATAAATGAAACCCAAAAAGAACAGAAATTACAATAATTAACCGAGTCAAACTCAAAACGAGCAGAAATTAACATAAGTTGGGCGCAAAACCCCTATGCCTTCCCAAAGCCAGAACAAATTTTGCACTTTACTGAAAAATATAAATGTTTTTACTCTAACTTTAATAAATCAAATAATATTAACATTTTGATTACTAAATTTCAGTATATGTATATTAAACTGACAATGCAAATTCATTTGTATTTTTTCAGTAAAGTGCAAATTTTGTTCTGGCCTTGGGAAGGCATAGGGGTTTTGCGCCCAAATTATGTTAATTTCTGCTCGTTTTGAGTATGGCTCGGTTAATTATTGTAATTTCTGTTCTTTTTTGGATTCATTTATTTATCGATGCTGATTTGTGGTAGTTTCACGCTTAGTAGATTATTTGATTTTATTTTTGCTCATTTTTTGTTAAACGGAGTTCATACCGAATAAACCATTGAGTGTTTTTGTTTCATTGTGATTGAAGTGTTCTCATGTGAAGTGTTCATCATGTATTTTTCAATTTGATAAATTTATTCCTTTTAGATGCAGTTTATAATTTGACTGATATTAGGTATTTATCAATTTATAATTTGGAATTAATCCCCAAAATAAAAAATGAATACTATCCAAAAGAGCAGCCAAAAGCAATAAAAAAGCAGCAGTTCAGCCTTAGCCTACATGACATATATTCTATAAAGAAGCCAAAAAAAACTTCAAATGTATTTTTTTAAATTTTTATTAAAAACCACTTTTTAGTACAAGAAGGCTTTTTAGGAATCCAAAAGAGCAAAAAAAAAACCAATCAATATCAAAGTTGCCCATTTCAACTGTTTTAAAGGTGAACAAACAGATATAGACAAAGGGCATTATGAAAAAATTAAGCTTCTAAGTTCAAAGTTATATTCAAAGTTTTTACCCAGATAACTGACGAACTTTGTGATACGGTATTTGAAGTTTTGTATGCAGCAATGCTTGATGAAAAAAAAACAACAGCTAATTTTGATAATTATTTATGCTAAGAATTCACACAGCCATTTCATTTCTACCAGATTTCTAGTTCTCCTGATGAATAACGAAGAAGACCAGTTTCCAGCCAGTGACTTGTGAATTTTTGAACTCATCAATAGGCTCAAATCTGTTGTAGATTTAAGCTGTGATTTGAGAAAGAGTGACGAAAATATTAATGGTTGCGGTCAACATTGATCTTACCGGCGGCGCGCCGCCGACATATTACCGGCGGCGTGGCGCGGCGTGCTGTTTTGGCCCCGCCGCCGCCAGTCTTCCTTAATGGGCGCGGCGCCAGGGTCAAGCTTGGTTACACTTATGCTATTTTGATTTGATTAAATTTTAAGAGCAGAAGTAGCCCCGAAAGGTTGAAGATAATACCCTCAGTCGTTCTTGGGATACTGCTGAGATGCCTAATTGGGAATAAGCATTATCACAGTGCATTTTGATTTAATCTTAAGGCTACATTTAGTTTTTAAACATAATGGGCGAATGGGAGGGAGGGCGTGGGAGGGGGGAGTGAAAGGGGGATTATTTGCCCTCCAATCACTTTCGACTATTAAAAAGGGCATCAGCCCTTTCTATTTTTTATTGAATAAGCCCTTTTCGAAGTTCCCACGATAACTCTTTCGATACAAAGTGCCCTGGTCTAAAGAACAACAAAAACAAAAAATAATACATTATACCTACATCGATCTTTACTATAAAATGTCAAGCCTTCCAATCACTATTGACTATTAAAAAGAGCACTATGCCTTTCGATTTCCAATCGAATGATCCCTTTAGGAAACGACAACGCTTTCTATAAACACCTTATATGCCCCTAGGGCATAAATTACAGCCCTTACCTTAAGGTCTGTTAGGGTGGTTGTCATCCTCTAAGACTGAATTTCCAGAACTTTCAACTACGTTAAACAAAATGGCCATCTCAAAATTTTGATTGGATGTGTTTGGGAAAATGATGGGCGTGAGAGGGGCGGTAGTCGCTCTCCAATCACTTTCAACTATTAAAAACGGCCCAAGCCCTTTCAATTTCCAATCAAATGAGCCCTTTTGAAGTTCCACGACAAAACTTTCAGTAAAAATCTTATATGCCCCTGGGGCACAACTTACTACCCTTGCCCTGAGTGCTGGGGGGAGGGTGTCATTCTCAAAGACCTAATTTCCAGGACTTTCTACTACGTTGAATAAACTGGTGATCTGAAAATTTTGATAGGATCAGTATGGGAGAATTGTGGACGTGAGAGGGGAGTTAATTACCCTCCAATGACTTTCGATTATCATAAAGGGAACTTGCCCACTCAATTTCGAAGTAAATGAGCTCTTTTTGAAGTTTTACTACACCTCTGTCTACAAAAACCTTATATGCCCCCAGGGCAGAACTTACAGCCTTTGCCCTTGGGGCTCTGGAGGGTTTGTCATCCTTAAATACATAATTTCCAGAACTTACAACTACGTTGAACAAAATGGCTGTCACTAAACTTTGATTGAATGTTTTTGGGGAAATGGTGGGCGTAATAAGGGAGGTTAATTACTCTCCACTCACTTCGACTATTAAAAAGGGCAATTTCAATTTCCAATCAAATGAACCCTTTTTGAAACCTCTATAACAACTTTCTATATAAACTTTATATGCCCCCAGGGCATAACTTACAAACCTTGCACTAAGGGCTCTGAGGAAGTTATCATCCTAAAAGACTTAATTTCAAGAACTTTCAACTACGTTGAACATTATGGATATCTCAAAATTTTGATTGGATGTGTTTGGGAAAATGGCGGGAGGGAGAGGGGCGTTAGTCACTCTCCAATCGCTTTCAACTATTAAAAAAGGCACTAGCCCTTTCAATTTCCAATTGAATGAGCCCTTTTGAAGTTTCTACGCTTTCAATAAAAACTTTATATGCCCCTAGGACATAACTTACAACCCTTGCCCTGAGGGCTGTGGGGGTGGGAGGCGTTGTCATCCTTAAAGACCTAATTTCCAAAACTTTCAACTACGTTGAATAAAATGGCTATCTAAAATATTGATTGGATGTGTTTGGAGAAAAGATGGGCGTGAGAGGGGGGTTAGTTGCCCTCAAATCACTTTAAGATAAGATAAGATAAGTTTTATTCTTCATTAAATACACATACAATATTACATGTTATTAATCCCTCAAAGGCTCATTGGCCTGTACAATCGACTATTAAAGAGGGCACTAGCCCTTTGAATTTCCAATCGAATGAGCCCTTTTTCAAGTCAATGATTTCAATAAAAACCTTATATGCCCCCACGGCATAACTTATAACCCTTACCCTGAAGACTATAGGGGAGTTTCCTGCTTAAAGGCATAATTTCCTGAATTTTGACCTTCGTGGAACAAAATGGCAATCTCAAAATCTCTTTTGGATGTGATTAGCGAAATGATGGGCGTAGAAGGGGCGTCAGCTGCTTTCCAATCACTTTCGACTATTAAACAAGCCACTAGCCATTTCAATTTCCAATCGAATGAGCCCTTTTTGAAGTTTCTATGACAACATGTTATATAAAAACCTTATATGCCCCCTGGGCATAATTTACAACCCTTGCCCTGAGGGCTGTGGCTGGGTTGCCATCCTCAAAGACCTAATTTCCAGAACTTAAAACTACGTTGATTAAAATGGCTATCTCAAAGTTTTGATTAGATGTGTTTGGGGAAAAAGTGGGCGTTAGAGGCGAGTTAGTTGCCCTCTAATCACTTTTGACTATTAAAAAGGGCACTAGCCCTTTGAATTTCCAATTGAATGAGCTTTTTTTGAAGTTTCTACAACAACGCCTTCTATAAAAAACGGTATATGCCCCCAGGATATAACTTACAACCCTTGCCCTAAGGGCTGTTGGGGACTGTCCTTAAAAACATAATTTCTATCTGGAAATCAACTACTATGAACAAAATGGCTATCTCAAAATTTTTTTTCGATGTGTTTCGGGAAATGGTGGGCGTGGAAGGGGTGTTAGTCGCCTTAAAATCACTTTCGAGTATTAAAAGGGCACAAGCCACTCCAATTTCCAATTGAATGAGTTCTTTTCGAATTTTCTACGACAACTTCTTCGATACAAAGTGCCCTGCTTTAAAGGTTAAAATTAATAAATAATACATTGTGCCAACATCGTTCTTACATGCCCCCAGGCTATAACTTAAAATAACTCTTGCCCTGAGGGTTGTGGAGGAGTGTCCTCCTATTTACTTATTCCCCGTTTCTTGTCTCGTTCTCGATTGTCCCTGTTCTTTGCTTAGGCAGCGCGATCGCGCTGCTTATGATTTATACAACAATTTTCTATATAAACCTTATGTGCCCCCAGGGCAGAACTTATAACCCTTGCACTGAGGGCTATGAGAGGGTTATCACCCTAAACGACCTAATTTCCAGAACGTTCAACTACGTTGAACAAAATGAATATCTCAAAATTTTGATTGGATGTGTTTTGAAAAATGGTGGGCGTGAGAGGGGCGTTAGTCGCTATCCAATCACTTTCAACTATTCAAAAGGGCACCAGCCCTTTCAATTTCCAATTAAATGAGCCTTTTTGAAGTTTCTATGACAACGCTTTCAATAAAAACTTTATATGCCCCCAGGGCATAACTTACAACCCTTGCCCTGTTTGCTGTGGGGGGAGGGGTTGTCATCCTTAAAGATTTAGTTTCCAAAACTTCCAATTACGTTGAATAAAATGGATATCTAAAAATTTTAATGGGATGTGTTTTTGGAAAAGGAGGGAGTGAGAGGGGGTTTAGTTGCCCTCAAATCACTTTCGACTATTAAAAAGGGTGCTAGCTCTTTGAATTTCAAATCGAATGAGCTCTTTTTCAAGTTTCTACGACAAAGATTTCAATAAAAACCTTATTTGCCCCCAGGGCATAGCTTATAATCCTTGCCCTGAGGTTTGTGGGGAAGTGTCCTCCTCAAAAACATATTTTCTATCTGGAAATCAACTACACTGAACAAAATGGCTATCTAAAAATTTTTATTGGATGTATTTGGGGGAATGATGGTCGTGGGGGGGAGGGGGGGGGCTACCTGCCCTTCAATCACTTTCGACTATTAAAAGGGGCACTAGTCCTTTGAATTTCCAATCGAATGAGACTTTTTTGAAGTTTCTACGACAACACCTTCTATAAAAACCTTATATGCCCCCAGGGCATAATTTAAAGCCCTTGCCCTGAGGGTTGTGGGGGAGTGTCTACCTCAAAAGCACATTGTCTATCTGGAAATCAACTACGCTGAACAAAATGGCTATCTCAAAATTTTGATTGGATGTGTTTGGGAAAATGGCGGGAGGGAGAGGGGCGTTAGTCACTCTCCAATCGCTTTCAACTATTAAAAAAGGCACTAGCCCTTTCAATTTCCAATTGAATGAGCCCTTTTGAAGTTTCTAAGCTTTCAATAAAATCTTTATATGTCCCAAGGGCATAAGTTACAACCCTTGCCCTGAGGGCTGTGGGGGGGGGAGGGGTTGTCATCCTTAAAGACCTAATTTCCAAAACTTTCAACTACGTTGAATAAAATGGCTATCTAAAATATTGATTAGATGTGTTTGGAGAAAAGATGGGCCTGAGAGGGGGGTTAGTTGCCCTCAAATCACTTTAAGATAAGATAAGATTTATTCTTCATTAAATACACATACAATATTACATGTTATTAATCCCTCAAAGGCTCATTGGCCTGTACAATCGACTATTAAAGAGGGCACTAGCCCTTTGAATTTCCAATCGAATGAGCCCTTTTTCAAGTCAAAGATTTTAATAAGAACCTTATATGACACCAGGGCATAACTTATAACCCTTGTCCTGAAGACTGTAGGGGGAGTGTTCTGCTCAAAGGTATAATTTCCTGAACTTTGAACTGCGTGGAACAAAATGGCTATCTCAAAATCTTTATTGGATGTTTTTAGGGAAATGGTGGGCGTGGAAGGGGTGTTAGTTGCTTTCCAATCACTTTTGACTATTAAACAAGCCACTAGCCATTTCAATTGCCAATTGAATGAGCCCTTTTTGAAGTTTCTATGACAACATGTTCTACAAAACCCGTATTTGCCCCCTGGGCATAAATTACAACCCATGCCCTGAGGGCTGTGGCTGGGTTGCCATCCTCAAAGACCTAATTTCCAGAACTTAAAACTACGTTGATTAAAATGGCTATCTCAAAGTTTTGATTAGATGTGTTTGGGGAAAAAGTGGGCGTTAGAGGCGAGTTAGTTGCCCTCCAATCACTTTTGACTATTAAAAAGGGCACTAGCCCTTTGAATTTCCAATTGAATGAGCTTTTTTTTAAGTTTCTACAACAACGCCTTCTATAAAAAACGGTATATGCCCCCAGGACATAACTTACAACCCTTGCCCTAAGGGCTGTTGGGGACTGTCCTTAAAAACATAATTTCTATCTGGAAATCAACTACTCTGAACAAAATGGCTATCTCAAAATTTTTTTTCGATGTGTTTCGGGAAATGGTGGGCGTGGAAGGGGTGTTAGTCGCCTTAAAATCACTTTCGAGCATTAAAAGGGCACAAGCCACTCCAATTTCCAATTGAATGAGTTCTTTTCGAATTTTCTACGACAACTTCTTCGATACAAAGTGCCCTGCTTTAAAGGTTAAAATTAATAAATAATACATTGTGCCAACATCGTTCTTACATGCCCCCAGGCTATAACTTAAAATAACTCTTGCCCTGAGGGTTGTGGAGGAGTGTCCTCCTATTTACTTATTCCCCGTTTCTTGTCTCGTTCTCGATTGTCCCTGTTCTTTGCTTAGGCAGCGCGATCGCGCTGCTTATGATTTATACAACAATTTTCTATATAAACCTTATGTGCCCCCAGGGCAGAACTTAGAACCCGTGCACTGAGGGCTATGAGAGGGTTATCACCCTAAACGACCTAATTTCCAGAACGTTCAACTACGTTGAACAAAATGAATATCTCAAAATTTTGATTGGATGTGTTTTGAAAAATGGTGGGCGTGAGAGGGGCGTTAGTCGCTATCCAATCACTTTCAACTATTCAAAAGGGCACCAGCCCTTTCAATTTCCAATTAAATGAGCCTTTTTGAAGTTTCTATGACACCGCTTTCAATAAAAACTTTATATGCCCCCAGGGCATAACTTACAACCCTTGCCCTGTTTGCTGTGGGGGGAGGGGTTGTCATCCTTAAAGATTTAGTTTCCAAAACTTCCAATTACGTTGAATAAAATGGATATCTAAAAATTTTAATGGGATGTGTTTTTGGAAAAGGAGGGAGTGAGAGGGGGGTTATTTGCCCTCAAATCACTCTCGAATATTAAAAAGGGTACTAGCTCTTTGAATTTCAAATCGAATGGGCCCGTTTTCAAATTTCCGCGACAAAAATTTCAATAAAAACCTTATATTCTCAAAGTGCATAGCTTATAATCCTTGCCCTGAGGGTTGTGGGGGAGTGTCCTTCTCAAAAATAAATTTTCTATCTGGAAATTAGCTACGCTGAACAAAATGGCTATCTCAAAATTTTTATTGGATGTATTTGGGGGAATGATGGTCGTGGGGGGGAGGGGGGGGGGCTACCTGCCCTTCAATCACTTTCGACTATTAAAAGGGGCACTAGTCCTTTGAATTTCCAATCGAATGAGCCTTTTTTGAAGATTCTACGACAACACCTTCTATAAAAACCTTATATGCCCCCAGGGCATAACTTAAAACCCTTGCCCTGAGGGTTGAGTGGGAGTGTCTTCCTCAAAAGAACATTTTCTATCTGGAAAACTACTACGCTGAACAAAATGGCTATCTCAAAATTTTGATTGGATGTGTTTGGGGGAATGACGGGTGTGGGGTGGGGGGGGGGCTAGTTGCCCTCCAATCACTTTTGACTATTAAAAAGGACGCCAGCCCTTTGAATTCCAAATCGAATGAGCCTGTTTTGAAGTTTCTGCGACAACGCCTTCTATGAAAACTTTATATGCCCCCAGGGCATAACTTAAAACCCTTGCCCTGAGGGTGGTGGGGGAGTGTCCTCCTCAAAAACACAATTTCTATCTGGAAATCAACTACGCTGAACAAAATGGCTATCTCAAAATTTTGATTGGATGTGTTTGGGGGAATGATGGACGTGGGGAGGGCTGGTTGCCCTCCAATCACTTTTGACTATTAAAATGGGCACTAGCCACTCCAATTTCCAATCGCATGAGGCTCTACGACAAATCCTTCGATACGAAGTGCTCGGTTATGGAGAAAAAAAAAATCCGAACGGCTTGAAACTCACACCCGTAAATTCATCGGCCAAGAGAGCTTTCATGACAATTAAAATAATTTAGATTTGAGGCAAGGGCCCTAAAAGAAAATGTGTCAAGAGCTTTTGTGGATTGGTTTTAAACTTGTATATGATAGGCCTTGGGCCAAGGGTATACGCTAAAAAGGGTATTCACAATATCTCGGGAACGGCAAGGGAGATTTAGTTAAAGCTTTCAGGGCTGTCGACGGCTCAAGTAGACATCAAATTTGACTTGGAGGAGGGGCAGGGGTAAATATAAAGACACTATTCGTAGATGATATATCTGAAATAACTTGAAAGTGGCCTGGGGAATTCAGTGGAAACTTCCAAGTAGTGTGGAAGCGGACAGAAAAAGTTTAAATTGCGTATTCGGGGAGGGGGGGGGTAATGGTTACATATACTATGTCTCAAACCCACCTAAACTTTTTTGCACTATAAGCCCTTATTGGAATTAGATCCTGTGGGACTAAAATCAATTCGCGGTGACGTAGTGATGCAGACCGAAAGACACCCGGGTTATCAAAATACCGTATCTGCATTATGTTTGGAAAGGCTTGGGGCTCGGGTTGAAACTTTCAGGGGGTGTTTGGGGAGGACAAGCAGCATTCAAATATTACGCTTAGGAAAACATATAAGGGAACCTAAAACATTTATCTCTCCTAAATATTAGATCGCCCGAAAAATGGCAAAAAAAAAATCTTAAAAACCTTATATGTCAAGGCAATTCTTATGTGTAGAAAAAAACTTGAAATTAATCTACTTCGCCCGAAAATTGGACAATTTTTTTTCTATGATAAGTTATGACTCGAAAAGTCTTTATTCAGCCCAGTTATTTGCTCTTGAATGTTTTAATCATTCCAAACCAATAGACTAAAACCTTCAGGACTCGCAAAAACGAAGCCATAAATTTCATCTCTCAAGTCGGCTTTACAATTATAGTGATGAGTATCTGGGCCAGGTTCTCTGTGCAGAATATGAACTTGAATCTAATTTATTCTGTAACAATTCATGGCACCATAAAAATAGGCCCTACTTATTTGTCTCCGATATGCTTCTAAGTTACAGGATATATAGGCCGGACCAGGTAGAGTAAAGACAAACAATATTTTGAATGGTTTTATCCAAGGCCGTATCCAGGGGGGGTAGGGGTTTTTGAGCACCTCCCCAAAATTTCTGTCTGACTTGTAAAAACGAAACTAAATGAATATAAACACATTTTTTATGCGTTTTATTGTAAGCCCCCCCCCCTCCCGGAAAAAATCCTTTTGTATTCCCCCCATGCATCGATGCATGACTCCTGCACTATGCCAACAAATTTTATTTTCCCAGATGACTTAAACTTGCAGGGTATGTCGAAAGAGGCAAGAGAATATCAGTGAAGACAAAGGCTATATAAAAGAATTTGTTTTGTTGTTTGTGACGCCCAACAAAGCCCTGAATTATTTTCTTGTCTCCGATGGACTTGCAACTTGATGGGTATATATATTAAAAAGATTAATTTAATAAAATGGTGGACAAAATATGTGCATATTCAAAGTTGTCTAGAGAATTAAGGTCCAAATAGCTTCATCCCTATAAGAGAAGAACAATTTCACAAAATTTCAATTCATATTGATAGTAATGTCCCTCGCCATCAGTGGTGTCAATTTGGGGGTGGGGGTGCCGTAGGGCTTATACCCCCAAAACTACCCCACTAGACTTTGAAAATACATTTTTATGATATTTTCATTGCGAAAATTGAAAAAACGACAAGTTGGCCCCTACTTTGACTTTAAAAATGCAATGCCCTCCCCCCCTCCCCCCCCCCAAAAAAAATTGTGAATTGACGCCACTTCTCTCCATCACCACAAATCTTTACACTAATATATTATTAAAAATCTATTGGCAAAACAGCTCCTGAGTCCTGATCGATAGTTTTAGCTGAATGTTCAAATGTTCTAATATTAATCAATAATAAAACTATTTCCATTAAAAACGAACATAAAACAAGTTTTCTAAAAATAAATGTTTCAAACAAAAGTAAAGAACCATTATTAAAACCGAAAACGAGCAGAAAGTAGAGCGAATAATCACATCAAACACATAGATAAGTGTGATGGGCGCCAACTTTACACCAGCTGGTGTGCATCTCTCAACGCCATGTGTAGCACACAGTTCCACCACGCTCGGCACAGTTTCTGCCATTCTTGGAACCCTTCCGTCACGCTTGGCATGAACCATATAGTGTAAACGATTTTTGCAAGTGGGTACCTCCTCATATAAAGTGGGTGCCTTTTTTACAGTTAATTCAGAACGAAAGCAGTATAAAAAAAAAAAATATGACGATTTTAAGTTCACAGAGCCACCATTTTAAGGGGAGCTTATAAGAAAGGCTTCTCAGAGGGGTCTGAAACGTCAAAAAGTGTGCTTAAAGGCTAGGACTCGTCAGATTTCCCAGGAAATTTTCTTTCGGTCTCGGGGGGAGGTGTCTTTGTTCTGGATAAATGCATGACAACAAAGATACCAATCTTAAAATAAGATAATAATAAACTGAACGACAAAGCTACTTCACTACTGAGCAATCATTGAGCAAAATCCGGGAAAAGGGAAAAAGTGAACCTCAGTAAATAGGCTAAACAGTATAAAGCCTTTACTATGATGAAAGAAAGTCTTTTTGTTAGTTTTTGCTTAGTTGTTTTAGAAATGGAATCAATACTTTAGCTCTATGTTGTACTTGACTACTAGACCAATTTGAACTCCTATAGGGAGATATGCGCACAGGGATAGAGCTCCCCCTAAAATCTCAAATGTTCATTCAAGAATGTCCTACAAGTTTCAAGTAACTCATCTGTTTTCCGCGCATTCTTTTTGTTATATTGTCCTAGACGCCGATAAAAATTGAGTAATTGGAAAACTGAATAGGTAACTGTCCGTAACTCATCAAATCTAGAATGGTTTAGGTGGGAGGATCTTCACTACCGGGGGAAGGTGACAGCTTCAAGTCGGCGACCCTACCCGTCAGTCCAAAATCAAAACACAACCCAGTACTGGTGCATTATGCGGACACCGCGAAAGAAGTCAAGTCCGGTTAATGCTAATGAAATAAAATAAAATAGGATGAATATATAATAGTTTGGAAACAAATTTGGGAGGAGAATTAATTTTTAAAATTGAAAAGGAAACAGAATATAAGTTACCGTTTCTAGATATTTTGATCCATAGAAATAATAACGAACTAGCGTTTCCAATTTACCGTAAACCGACTAATAACAACAGTAGAAAGGGGGGTACCTGCGCGACGATAACCATGTGGTTTATGGTTTTCTCACTGAGAATGAAAAAACAGGAATTTTCTCACTTGGAAAAACAGGAATTTTCTCACATTTATGTCTGTTTGTTTGGATGGTTATGTATGTTGGTCGATTTATTTGATGTTTTTCATGGTTGTCAACATCAAATTATGGTTGTTTTATGGTTTTTGTCAGTGAGAATTTGAAAAACAGGAACTTTCTCACATTTATGTCTGTTTTTATGGTTTTTGTCAGTGAGAATGGAAAAACAGGAATTTTCTCACATTTATGGATGTCAACAGCAATTTATGTTCCTGTTTTATGTATGTTCGTTGTCAGTGAGAATTAACATGCTCGAGGCGAATGTTATGATATTGTTAGGCTAACCTAACCTGAGAACTTAATTTACATAATCGGTGTGGAAATTATTGGTTCACGAAGGGGGAATTAAGAAACATTATGGTTTCTTTGATCTTGAGGCGAACCTAACCTGAGAACTTGATTTACATAATCGCTAGGGGAATGTATTGATTTACGAAAGGGGGAATTAAGAAACAATCATTGCTTATTTGATCTTTAGGCAAACCTAACCTGAGAACTTTATTTACATAATCAGCGAGGACATTATTGATTCACGAAGGGGGAATTGAAAAACATTAAGGTTTCTTTAATCTTAGGTCTGAGGGATAAACGTTCTTTAGGTCAGAGAGAAAATTTAATATTCAATTTTTAAATAGGGCTTCATTGATCTTTAGTGTCAGGAATCATAAATGACATCACTTGTTATCTTGGAATTATGTGGGAGTCTAAAGAGATAGAAATTCTATTTTTAAATACGGCTTCACTGACCTTTAAGTCGGAGAGATAAATTGATATTCTAACGAAACCTTAATAGTTTAGCTAGGAACATTTATGAGATAAAGAGATGAACGTAGGAAAGGGTTTCCTAGAAATTTGAAATGTGAAAGCACAGAGATGCCAAAAAACAAAAGGAACAAACAGAAATTACTTTTAGGGGATTATTTGGGCGAAACGGTTTTAGACAGCTTATGGAATTATTTCGGCGAAACAGTTAGAGACATTTTAAAAGATGATTTTAGAAAGGGTCTTAGAATAGGTTTTGAGTGTGGTCGTTATAGTAAACAAGTTCTATTTGAACAGTGTTGTGAGGTCCTCTACCCCAACCCCAAAGGGCCCCGATCGCCCTACCCCGATCCAAAGTGCTCCAATACCCAAACCCCAATTCCGAAGGAACCCCTTGGTCCCCAAAGGTTCCCCGAGCTCCCCACCGGCCCCCCCCAACCCCCCCGCCCCTACCCGGGACCCCACGTTCGGTGTTGTATTTTGTCAGAAAACTCTGATTTGGGGTGTAATGGTTGCTATTTTTGACTTTTATGATTTTAATTTATTAGTCTTTCATAGGTATGTGTCGTCTGAAACCTATGATTTGGAATGGGTGGATTACTATTTTGACCTTTCTCAGCTAGATTTCTGAGCCTTACATAGGTATGTGTTGTCAGAAAATTATTATTTAGGATGTATCGTTTGCTATTTAGACTTTTCAAAGCTAGAATTCTTAGTCTCTCATAGGTGTTTGTTGTCTGAAAATTCGATTTTGGGATGAGTAGTTTGCTATTTAAAACATTTGTGAGCTAGGCTTTCCTCGTGAATCATAGGTGAATGTTGTCAGGAAATTATGATTTGGGATATTTAAATTACTATATTGTGCTTTTCTGAGCTAGATTTCTTAGACACTCATAGGTGTTTGTTGTCTCAAACCTATAGTTTGGGATGAGTAGTTTGCTATTTTTAACTTTTCTGAGCTAGGTTTCTTAGCCTTTCATAGGTGTTTGTTGTCAGAAAATTATGATTTGGGATATGTAAATTACTATTTTTGACTTTTCTAAGCTATATTTCTTAGCCTTTCATGGATGTTTTGTGTCTGAGACAAATTGTTTGGGATGAGTAGTATGCTTTTGAACTTTACAGAGCTATATTTCTTAGATTTTCGTGGGTGTGTGTTGATTGAAACTTATGATTTGGGATGTGTAAATTACTATTTCGGTCTTTTCTATGCTAGATTTCTTAGTCTTTCGCTGGTGTGTGTTGTCTGAATCCTATGATTTGAGATGTTTAGTTTTGCTTTTTTGACTTTTCTGATCTAGGATTCTTAGTCCCTCAGAGGTGTTCTGTGTCTGAAACCTATAGTTTGGGATCAGTAGTCTGCTATTTCAGGCGTTTCTGGGATAAGGTTTCTTAGTATTTCATAGGTTTGTGTTGTCTGAAAACTTATGACTTGAGATGCCTAATTTGCTATTTCAGGCCTTTCTGAGCTAAGGTTTCATAGTATTTCGTAGGTGAATGTTGTCTGAAACTTATGATTTGGGATATGTAAATTACTATTTCGGGCTTTTCTAAGTTAGATTTCGTAGTCTTTCGTTGGTGTGTGTTGTCTGAAGCCTGGTGTGTGTTCACTGAAACCTATGATTCGGGATATAAGGTTCTTAGTCTTTCGTTGGTGTGTGTTGTCTGAAACCTATGATTTGGGATTTGTAGTTTGCTTTTTGGACTTTTCAGAGCTAGGTTCATAGTCCCTCATTGATGTTTGCTTTCTGAAACCAATAGTTTAGGATGAGTAGTTTGCTATTTCAGGCTTTTCTGAGCAAAGGTTTCCTAGTATTTCGTAGGTGTGTGTTGTCTGAAACTTATGATTTGAGGTGTGTAATTTGCTATTTCAGGCTTTTCTGAGCTCAGGTTTCATAGTATTTCGTAGGTGAATGTTGTCTGAAACCTATGATTTGGGATATGTAAATTACTATTTCGGGCTTTTCTAAGCTAGATTTCTAAGTCTTTTGTTGATGTGTGTTGTCTGAAACCAATGATTTGGGATGGGTGGGTTGCTATTTTTGACTTTTCTGAGCTGGATTTCTTAGCCTTTCATAGGTATGTGTTGTCTGAAACCTATGATTTGGGGAGGTTTATTTGCTATTTTTGACTTTTCTGAGCTAGGTTTCTTAGCCATTCAGAGGTGCGTGCTGTCAGAAAATTATGATTTGGGATATTTAGTTTGTTTTATAGACTTTTTAGATTTAGGATTCTTAGCCCCTTATGGGTGTTTGTTGTCTGAATCCTATAGTCTGTGATGAGCAATTTTCTATTTCAATCTTTTCTGAGCTAATATGTCTTAGTATGTCATTGATGTGTTTTTTCTGAGACTTATGATTTGAGGCATGCACTTCGCTATTTCCGACTTTCATAAAATGATTCGTCGTCGTTCGTAGGTCTGTGGTGTCTGAAACAAATGATTTGGGTTTTTTGGGTTTCTATTTTTTTACTTTTCTGAGCTGTACTTCTTAACCTTTCGTAGGTATGTTTTGTCTTAAACCTATGATTTGGGACGGAGTGGTTTCCTATTTTTGACTTTTCTGAGCTAGATTTCTTTTCATTTCAGAGGTGTGTGCTTTCAGGAAATTATGATTTGGGAGGTGTAGGTTGCTTTTTGGACTTTTCAGAGCAAGGATTCTTTGTGCCTAATAGGTTTTTATTGTCTGAAACTTCTAGTTTGGAATGAGTAGTTCAATATTTCATGCTTTTCCGAGCTAAGGTTTCAAATTTATTCTTATGTGAATTTTCCACGTCAGTTTTAAGTTTACCAAGACATACGAAATTTAAAGTTCAGTTCTAATTTTTCCACAGAACATAGGAAAATGTAAATTATGATTCTGATTAGTTTCTATGAAGGTAGAAATTTTCACTTTAATTATAAATTTTCTTCAATCAAATTCCAACTTCTCTCAAAGAGATGACAAACTTGAAAGCTCGATTTAAAATTTTCTTTACGAAGTCAAGGAAAGTTGAAGTTCTCTTCTGGATTTTCTAAATGAAAAATATATTAGTCATTGATCATTTATATTTTTCCAAATAATATAAGAATCTTCCACTTTAGTTCAGATCTGTATCGAAGGGATGACAAATTTAAAATGATATTCCAAATTTTTCACAGAAGATAAAAAAGTTCAAGTTCTCTTGGGAATTTTACCAAAGAACACAATTCAATTCTAATTTCTCCAGAGAAAACAAAAATCTTCCAATTCAGTTTTTTATTTCACAAAGATAAAAAGAAATTTAGACTTCAATTCTAGATTTCTCATAGAAAGGAATAAACAGTAATACCATACTTTTGATTGTTTTCACTAAAGATAAGACGTTCTAGTTCAATTTAAAATTTTATCAACGAAGTGCAGACAAGTTCAAGCTCCCAACTGAATTTTACCAAAGAATAAAACTGAATTCTAATTTGTCCCGAGAAAATAAAAATCTTCCCCTTAAGTTCTTATAATTCCCAAAGACATAAAGAAATTTAAAGTTCAATTCTAAATTTTTGAGTGGAAGATAGAAAAAGTAATACCATACTTGTGAATATTTTCCCGGAAGATAAAAAGTTCTAGTTCAATTTTAAATTTTCTCAACGAAGTGAAGAAGAATTCAAGTTCTCTACTGAATTTTACCAAAGAACACAATTCAATTTTAATTTCACCAGAGAAAATAAAAATCTTCAATTTTAGTTCTTTATTTCACAAAGACATAAAGAAATTTAAAGTTCAATTCTAAATTTGTAGGTGGAAGATGTAAAAAGTAATATCTTGCAAGTAAATATTTTCAATGAACATAAAAATTACTACTTTATTTTAAAATTTTATCTATAAAGTGAAGAAAAGTCCTAGTTCTATTCTGAATTCTACCAAAGAACACAATTCAATTATAGTTTCTACAGAGAAAACAAAAATTTTTCACTTAATTTCTTTATTTTACAAAAGCATAAATAAATTTAGAGTGCAATACTAAATTTTGTAGTTGAAAGATAGAAAGATTAACCCAATACTTGTGATTTTTTTCCCGGAAGAGATAAAGTTATAGTTCAATTCAAAATTTTATCAATAAAATGAAGAAAAATTCAAGTTCTATCCTGAATTTTACAAAAGAACACAATTCAATTCCAATTTCACCAGAGAAAACAAAAATCTTCCACATAAGTTCTTTATTTCATAAATACGTAAAAAAATTTAAATTTTAATTCTAAATTTATCCGTGGAAGATAGAAAAATTAATACCATAATTTTGTATATTTTATCTAAAATATTAAAAATTTTAAACACTGTCCAAAATTTTCCAAGGAAGATAAAAAGTCCAAGGTTCCTTCAGAATTTTACAAGAAAAAATAATTCATGTATAAGGTTTTAAGTAAAAACAAAACTCCTCCGCTTCTGTTCTAAATTTCACAAAGGAATACTGAAATTTAAAGTTACATTCTAGATTTGTTGGTAGAAGATAGAAAAAGTAATACCTTACCTGTGAATACTATCCAGGAAGATAAAAAGTTCTAATTCAATTTAAAATTTTCTCAACGAAGTGAAGAAAAATTCAAGTTCTCTTCTGAATTTTTCCAAAGAACACAATTCAATTCTAATTTCACTAGAGAAAATAAAAATCTTCCAGTTAAGTTATTTATTTAACAAAGACATAAAGAAATTTAAAGTTCAATTCTAAATTTTTCCGTGGAAGATAGAAAAAGTAATACCATACTTGTGAATATTTTATCGAAAAGATGAAAAATTTTAAATACTGTCCCAAATTTTTCACAGAAGATAAAAAAGTTCAAGTTCTCTTCGGAATTTTACCAAAGAACACAATTCAATTCTAATTTCTTCAGAGAAAACAAAAATCTTACACTTCAGTTCTTTATTTCACAAAGACATAAAGAAATTTAGAGTTCAATTCTAAATTTTTCGGTGGAAGATAAAAAAAGTAATACCATACCTGTGAATAGTTTCATGAAATGATGAAAAATTTAAAATACTGTTCCAAATTTTTCACCGAAGATAAAAAAGTTCAAGTCCTCGTCGGAATTTTAACAAAGAAAACATTTCAATTCTGATTTTAACAGAGAAAATAAATACTTGTGAATATTTTACAGGAAGATAAAAAGTTCTAGTTAAATTTTAAATTTTCTTAATGAGGTGAAGAAAAGTTCAAGTTCTCTTCTGAACTTTACCAAATAACACACTTCAATTCTAATTTCTCCAGAGAAAACAAAAATCTTCCACTTAAGTTTTAATTTCCACAATTAACTGAAGAAATTTAAAGCTATTTTTTAAATTTTCTGATGAAAGATCGATAAAGTAATGCTCTGATTGTGATTATTTTAAATGAAGATAAAAAGCTTCACTGTACCTTTAAATTTTCTTAAATTCCATTCTGAATTTTCTCAATGAGATGAAAAATTTAAAGTTCTGTACCAAATTTTTCATAGATGATAGAAAAAGTTATAAATGGATTGTGAATATTCAACATGAAGATAAGGAACTCCCCTTTAATTCAGAGCTTTCTCGAAGAAGTGCAGAATTTTCAAGTTCTCTTCTGAATTTTCTTAAAGAAGAGAAAAAAGTTAGCTAAATTCTGAATTTTATCAATGAAAATGAAAAAACCCTCCACTTCAGTTCATAATTTCTCAAAGACATAAAAATTTAAAGTTCAGTTCTAAATTTTTCTGTAGAAGATAGGAAAAGTTATACTGTGATTGTGATTATTTTCCAGTGAAGATAAAAAGTTTCACTTTAATTCTAATTTTCTTAAATTCAGTTCCGATTTTTTTGCAAAGAGATGAAAAATTTAAAGTTCAGTTACAAATTTTTTATAGAAGATAGAAGAAGTTATACATGGATTTTGAATATTCGACATGAAGATAAGGTGCATCATTTTGATTCTGAGTTTTCTCGAAGAAGTGCAAAATGTTCAAGTTTTCTTCTAAATTTTATTATATAAGATAAGAAAGTTGGCTCAATTCTGAATTTTACCAACGAAAATGAAAAAAGATTCTACTTCAGTTCTTAATTTCTCAAAGACATAAAAAATTCAAAGTTCTCTTCTAATTTTTCCATGAATATAAAAAGGTTCCACTTCAGTTCAGTTTTTTTCTCAAAGAGATTAAAAATTCTAAGTTATATTATAATTTTAAATTAAATTTTAGCTCCTTTGTTTTTTATATTTAGCCAATCGATTTTTGAAATTTGAAATTGAGCGACTACTCCTATGATTACAGACACTTCCTCAAGTTTGTTCATCCAGCCAAAACAGCACTATGTGAGGTCAAGTGTAAATAAATATTAACAAATAAATATAAAAATTTATACAGTTTTAAATGTTAGGTTAACTTATCATGAGCGCTCATGATAAGTTAACCTAACCTTTTCTGGGGGGTATGGTTAGGTTAGGTTAGGCTAGATTAAGTTAGGTTAGATTAGTGTTAGGTTAGGTTAGCCTACGTACGCTTCACTTAGGTTAGCTTAGGTTAGGTGAGAGACAGGCAAAAAGTTAGGTGTATGATTAGGTTAGGTTAGATTAGTTAGGTTAGGTTAGGTTAGGTTAGGCTAGATTAACGTATGTGCGCGACAAAAGGCTGACCTAGCCTAAGCTCAACTAGTCTTACATAACGTTACCTAACCAAACCTAATCAAACGCCGAACTATTTGCATATCTCTAGCCTAACCTAAGCTAACCTAAGTCAAGAGTCCGTACTCTCACCTAACTTAACCTAACCTAATCTAACCTAACTTAATCTAGCCTAACCTAACCATACCCCCAGAAAAGGTTAGTTTAACTTATCATGAGCGCTGAGGATAAGTTAACCTAACCTAACCTAACTTAAACATGTAGAAATGTTTCTATTTATTTATTAATATTTATTTATACCTAACCTAACCTATTGTTTTGGAGGTTAGATGAACGAGTTTGAGGGATTGTCTTTAATAATAGAAGGAGTCACTCAATTTCTAATTTAAAAATTTGATGGGTAAATCCATAAGACAAAGGGGCTAAAATTTAATTTAAAATTAGAATAGAAATTTGAATTTTTCATTTCTTTTAGAAAAAATCAGAACTGAAGTGGAACCTTTTTATTTTCTTGTAAAAATTAGAAGAGAACTTTGAATTTTTTATGTCCTTTAGAAATTTATAACTGAAGTGGAAGCTTTTTTTATTTTCATTGTTAAAATTCATAATTAAGCTTATTTACTTATTTTCTTTAATAAAATTCAGAAGAGAACTTGAAAAATTTGCACTTCTTCAAGAAAGCTCAAGATCAAAGTGATGCTCCTTATCTTCATTTCGAATATCCAAAATCCATAAATAAATTCTTCTATATTATATGAAAAATTTGTAACTGAACTTTAAACTTTTCATCTCTTTGAAAAAAAATCGGAAGTGAATTTAATAAATTTAGAATTTAAGTGAAACTTTTTATATTCACCGAAAAATAATAATACTCTCAGTACAACTTTTACTATTTTCTATAAAAAAATTTTGAACTGAACTTTAATTTCTTAAGTCTTTGAGAAATGATGAATTGAAATGGAAGGTTTTTTCATTTTCATTGGTAAAATTCAGAATTGAGCTAACTTTTTTCTCTTCCTTAAGAAAATTCAGAAGAGAACTTGAACTTTTTGCACTTCTTCGAGAAAGCTCTGAATTAAAGTGGAGTTCCTTATCTTCATGTTGAATATTCACAATCAATGTGTAACTTTTTCTATCTTCTATGAAAAATTTGGAACAGAACTTTAAATTTTTCATCTCTTTGAGAAAAATCAGAACTGAATTTAAGAAAAATTATAAATAAAGTGAAACTTTTGATCTTCATTGAAAATAATCACAATCATAGTATTACTTTTTCCATCTTTCATCTAAAAATTTAGAATAGAAGTTTAAATTTCTTTATTTTATTGTGGAACTTAAAACTGAAGTGGAAGATTTTTATTTTCTTTGGAGAAATTAGAATTGAAGTGTGTTCTTTGGTAATGTTCAGAAGAGAACTTGAACTTTTCTGCACTTCATTAAGAAAATTTTAAATTTAACTAGAACTTTTTATCTGCCGTGAAAATAATCACAAGTTTTTAGTTTCTCTGGAAAAATTAGAATTGAAATGTGTTCTTTGTTAAAATTCCGAAGAGGACTTGAACCTTTTTATCTTCTGTGAAAAATTTGGAAGAGTATTTTAAATTTTTCATCTCTTCAAGAAACTATTCACAAGTATGGTATTACTTTTTCTATTTTCAATCGAAAAATTTAGAATTGAACTCTAAATTTCTTTATTTCTTTGTGAAATATATAACAGAAGTGTAAGATTTTTTTATTCACTGAAGAAATTATAAATGAATTATGTTATCTGGTAAAACTAAGAAGAAAACTTGAACTTTTTTATATTCTTTGGAAAATTTGGAACAGTATTTTAAATTTTTCATATATTCGAGAAAATATTCACAAGTATGGTATTACTTTTTCTATCTTCCACCGAAAAATTTAGAATTGAACTTTAAATTTCATTATGTCTTTGTGAAATATAGAACTAAAGTGGAAGATTTTTATTTTCTCTGGTGAAATTAGAATTGACTTATGTTCTGTGATAAAATTCAGAAGAGAACTTGAATTTTTCTTCAATTCGTTGAGAAAATTTTAAATTGAATTAGAGCTTTTTATCTTCCGGGATAATATTCACAAGTAAGGTATTACTTTTCTATCTTTTACCAAAAAATCTAGAATTTAACTCTAAATTTAATTATTCCTTTGTGAAATTTAGAACAGAAGCGTAGGAGTTTTGTTTTTTCTTAAGAAATGATAAATGAATTATTTTCTCTGGTAAAATTCCGATGAGAACTTGAACTTTTTTATCTTCTGTGAAAAATTTGGAACAGTATTTAAAATTTTTCATCTCTTCGAGAAAATATTCACAAGTATTGTATTAATTTTTCCATCGTCCACGGAAAAATTTAGAATTGAAATTTAAATTTCTTTAGGTCTTTGTGAAATAAAGAAAGCATTTGGAAGATTTTGATTTTCTCTGGTTAAATTGGAATTGAATTGTATTCTTTGGAAAAATTCAGGAGAGAACTTGAATTCGTCTTCACTTTGTTGAGAAAATTTTTAATTGAATTAGAACTTTTTATCTTCCAGGAAAATATTCACAAGTACGGTATTACTCTTTCTATCTTTCATTTAAAAAATGTAGAATCGAACTGTTTTTTTGAAATATATAAATTAAGTTAAAGATTTTTGATTTCTCTGTAGAAATTATAAATGAATTATGTTCTTTGCTAGAATTCATTATAGAACTTGAATTTTTCTTCTCTTTGTTTAGAAAATTTTAAAATAAAGTAGAACTTTCTATGGTCCTTTAAAACATTCACAAGTAAGGTATTACTTTTTTTATCTTCCAACGACAAATTTAGAATTGAACTTTAAATTTCTTTATGTCTTTGTGAAATAAAGAACTGAAGTGGAAGATTTTTATTTTCTCTGGTGAAATTAGAATTGAATTGTGTTCTTTGGTAAAATTCAGAAGAGAACTTGAATTCTTCTTCACTTCGTTGAGAAAATTTAAAATTGAACTAGAACTTTTAATCTTCCGTGAAAACATTCAAAAGTATGGTATTACTTTTTCTATCTTCCACTGAAAAATTTAGAATTGAACTTTAAATCTCTTTATGCATTTGGGAAATATAAGAACTTAAGGGGAAGATTTTCATTTTCTCGGGTCAAATTAGAACTCAGATTTATTCTTTGTAAAATTCAGTAGGGAGCTTGAACTTTTCTGCACTTCGTTGAGAAAATTTTAGATTGAACTAGAACTTTTTATCTTACGTGAAAATATTCACAAGTATGGTATTACTTTTTCTTTCTTACACTGAAAAATTTAGAATTGAACTCTAAATTTCTTTATGTCTTTGTGAAATAATGAACTGAAGTGAAAGATTTATGTTTTCTCTGGAGAAATTAGAATTGAATTATGTTCTTTGGTAAAATTCCTAAGAGAACTTGAACTTATATATCTTCTATTTAAGATTTGGAATAGTATTTTGAATTTTTGATTTCTTCGAGACAGATCTGAAATAAAGTGGAAAACTTTTATATTATTTGTAAAAATATAAATGATCAATAACTAATTTATTTTTCATTAAGAAAATTCAGAAGAGAACTTGAACTTTCCTTGAATTCGTTGAAAAAATTTAAAATTGAACTTTAAAATGTTTCATCTCTTTGAGAAAAGTTGGAATTGGATTTAAGAAAATTTAGAATTAGAGTGAAACTTTGTATCTTCATAGAAAATAATCAGAATCATAATATACCTTTTCCTATGTTCTGTGGAAAAATTAGAACTGAATTTTAAATTACGTATGTCTTGGTAAACTTAAAACTGACGTGGAAACTTCACCTACGAAATACTTAGAAACTTTAGCTCAGAAAAGCATGAAATATTCAACTACTCATTCCAAACTAGAAGTTTCAGACAACAAACACCTATTGGGGACTAAGAAACCTAGCTCTTACAAGTCCAAAAATCAAACTACACCTCCCAAATCATAATTTTCTGAAAGCACAGACATATGAAATGCTAAGAAATCTGGCTCAGAAAAGTAAAAAATATCAAACAGTTCCTTCCCAAATCATAGATTTAAGACAACACACATCTACAAAAGGTTAAGAAGTACAGCTCAGAAAAGTAAAAAAATATAAACCAAAAAATCCCGAATCATATGTTACAGACACCACATACCTACGAACGACTACGAAATCAGGTTATGAAAGTAAGAAATAGTAAATTGCATACATCAAATCATAAGTTTCAGACAGCACACACCTATGAAATACTAAGAAACCTTAGCTCAGAAAAGCTTGAAATAGCAAACTATTCATCCCAAACTATAGGTTTCAGACAACAAACACCTATGAGGGACTAATAATCCTAGCTCTGAAAAGTCTAAAAAGCAAACTACAAATCCCAAATCATAATTTTCTGACAGCCTATGAAACGCACATATTAGATTCTAAGAAACCTAGATCAGAAAAGAAAGAAATAGTAAATTAAGCATATAAAATCATAGTTTTCTGACAGCGCATCTAACTAAATGGCCAACTCATCCTTCAAAGACTCTTCAAAAATAGCGAACAACCCATAAATACTTAATGTGCGCTGAGATAACACAATAAAAAAGGGCGCTGAAATCTGGCTTCTAAATGCATGCGACTATAAAATTAATTTCCGGAATCTAAAGTTTCAGAAAACAGTCACCTACGAAAGACTAAGAAACCTTAGCTCAGAAAAGCCTGAAATAGCAAATTACACACCTCAAATCAAAAGTTTCAGACAACTCACACCTACGAAATACTAAGAAACCTTTGCTCAGAAAAACCTGAAATAGCAAACTACTCATCCTAAACTATTGGTTTCAGAAAGCATATATAAATGAGGGACTATGAATCCTAGCTCTGAAAAGTCCCAAAAGCAAACTACAAATCCCAAATCACAGGTTTCAGACAACACACACCAACGAAAGACTAAGAACCTTATAACCCAAATCATAGGTTTCAGTCAACACACACCAGGCTTCAGACAACACACACCAACGAAAGACTAAGAACCTTATATCCCAAATCATAGGTTTCAGTCAACACACACCAACAACATACTACGAAAGCCAACTTAAAAAAGCCCGAAATATAAATTTACATATCCAAAACCACAAGTTTCAGACAACATTCACGTACGAAATACTATGAAACATTAGCTCAGAAGGGCATGAAATAGCAAATTATAAACCTCAACTTATAATTTTAAGTCACCACACACATATGATAGACTATGTATCCTTAGCTCAAAAAAGCCTGAAATAGAAAACTACTGATCACAATATATAGGTTTCAGACACTGAACACCTATGAGGAAGTAAGAAACTTAGTTCTGAAAAGTCAAAAAAGCAAAATTAGAAATCCCAAATCATAGGTTTCATACAACACAAACCAAAGAAAGACTAAGAAATCTAGCTTAGAAAAGCCAGAAATAGTATTTTACATATCCCAAATAATAATTTTCATTCAACAAACACCAACGATAATCTAACAACTCCAGCTATTAAACGTCAAAAAGCAAACTACTCATCCCAAACTATAGGTTTCAGACAATTAACACCTATGAAAGGCTAAGAAATCCAGCTCAGAAAAGTCAAAAATAGTAATTTACATATCCCAAATCATAGTTTTCAGACAACAAACACATATGAAAGGATAAGAAATACATCTCTGAATGGTTAAAAATAGCAAACTACTCATCCCAAACTATAGTTTTCAGACCACAAACACTTATGAGGGTCTAAGAAATCTAGCTCAGAAAAGCCCGAAATAGTAATTTACATATCCCAAATCATAATTTTCTGACAACATTCACCTATGATTTACGAGTAAAGCCTAGCTCACAAATGTTTTAAATAGCAAACTACTCATCCCAAAATCGAAGTTTCAGACACCGAACACCTCTAAGAATTCTAGCTCTGAAAAGTCCAAATAGCAAACGATACATCCTAAATAATAATTTTCTGACAACACGTACATATGTAAGGCTAAGAAATCTAGCTGAGAAAGGTCAAAATAGCAAACCACCCTTTCCAAATCATAGGTTTCAGACGACACATACCTATGAAAGACTAAGAAATTAAAATTAGAAAATTCAAAAATAGCAACCCTTACACCCCAAATCATAGGTTTCAGTCAACATACATCAACGAAAGATGGGGCCCGGGTTTGGCCTTTGGGGGTTTGGGGGGGGGGGGGGAGCTGGGGTAGCCTTGGGGGACGAAGGGGTTCCTTCGAATTTGGGGTTTGGGTATCGGAGCCTTTTGGATCTGGGTATGGCGATTGGAGCACTTTGGGGCTGGGTTAGAGGCCCTCATGACACTTTTCAAATAGAACTTGTTTACTATAACGACCACACTCAAAACCTCTTCAAAACTTTTTTCTAAAATCATCTTTTAAAATGTCTCTAACTTTTTAGCCAAAATAATCTCATAAGCTGTCTAAAACCGTTTCGCCCAAATACCCCCCTAAAAGCAATTTCTGTGTGTTCCTTTTGTTTTTAGGCATCTCTGTGCTTTCACTTTTCAAATTTCTAGGAAACCCTTTCCTATGTTAATCTCTTCATCTCATAAATGTTGCTAGCTAAACTATTAAGGTTTCGTTAGAATATCAAATTATCTCTCCAACTTAAAGCTCAGTGAAGCCGCATTTAAAAATTGAATTTCTATCTCTTTAGACTCCCACATAATTCCAAGATAACAAGTGATGTCATTGATTCCTGACACTAAAGATCAATGAAGCCCTATTTAAAAATAAAATATTAATTTTTCTCTCTGACCTAAAGAACGTTTATCCCTCAGACCTAAGATTAAAGAAGCCATAATGTTTCTTAATTCCCCTTCGTGAATCAATAATTTCCTCGCCGATTATGTAAATCATGTTCTCAGGTTAGGTTCGCCTAAAGATCAAAGAAGCCATGTTTGTTTCTTAATTCCCCCTTCGTGAATCAAAATATTCCTCCACCGATTATGTAAATGAAGTTCTCAGGTTAGGTTTGCCTCAAGATCAAAGAAACAATAATGTTTCTTAATTCCCCCTTCGTGACTCAATAATTGCCACACTGATTATGTAAATCAAGTTCTTAGGTTAGGTTAGCCTAACAATATCATAACATTCGCCTCGAGCATATCCATTCTCACTGAAAATGAACAGACAAAAAACATGAATATAAATTGCTGTTGTCATCCTTAAATGTGAGAGAGTTACAGTTTTTCCATTCTCACAGACAAAAACCATAAAAACAGACATAAATGTTAGAGAGATCCTGTCTTTCAAATTCTTGCTGACAAAAACCATAAAACATCCATAATTTGATGTTGACAACCATGAAAAACATCAAATAAATCAACCAACACATATAACCATCCATAAAAACAGACATAAAAGTGAGAAAATTCCTGTTTTTCCAACTGAGAAAATTTCTGTTTTTTCATTCTCAGTGAGAAAACCATAAACCACGTGGTTATCGTCGCGCTGGTACCCCCCTTTCTAATAACAGCGGTTACTTGTCTTTTACTCCGACTACCCTAATTCTCATATAAAGGAAAGGGGTTATTTCTTTAGCTTATAGTGCTTTAAAGCTATTATCAACTGGAAACATAAGCAATGAACTGATTTTTATAAAGGCTATTCTACCAGGGAATGACTATCTAAAAAATATGATTTCTCCAATAATTGAAAAAAAGGAAAAAAAAGTTGATGGAACCAGAAATATTAGAAGAAGATGGGTCAAATAAAGAAACAAATTACATAACTTTGCCTTTTATCCCAATATTGTCAAAAATTTGCACATTAGGGGGGGGGGAGGGGGTAAAGCATAGCATATATTGAATACGTAATCTAACCTAGGTACCTCCCCCCCACTAAACCCCAAAAACAACAGTTTAAATATCGTAAACGCAAATAAAACCACGCTTTGCATCTCTTGCAAATAACCCGTTTGGCGGGTTTCGTCTCTCGTTTCCTTGATACAGTATATACCGGCGTCCGCATAATGCAACAGTACCCATATCCCATACAAAAAACAGGTTTTCCATTGACTGCACCAGCAATTTATTGATTGGTTAAAAAATCGAAACGATTAGATCCCTATTTGAACTTTTATTTATTTATCATTATTTGAGAGTCGCTATTTCCAATAATTTTCAGTAGAGCCAAGTAGCTCTATAACACAATTGCTAAAAAAAAAAAAAAAAAAAAATAACAGGTAGCGTGTCTTGATTTGAGATTTTGGGGGGTCTCTTCTTCATTCAATTCTGGCTTCAACTCTTCGTAGATTACTCCCATTTTCCGTGCCACCTATATCGGCGAAGCGACCCAGTGCAGAATCTACTCGTTCATAAAAGACAAGATCATTACCTTTACCTTGTGCCTAATACCCCACCGATCTTCCTTGAAGGTCGCTAAAGTTACATTCCGATTAAACCCGACAGCGTCTATTTTTATGTTCAATTAGACTATTTTTCTAGTCAGTCAAGACAACCTTCCGTGCTGATCTTGACTTGATCTAAAGACTATACAAGTTGTAGCCACATGGACGCAGCTAGAGGGCAAGAGTGGGCAGCAAGGCCTTATCCAAAGGAGGTTAGGAGGTTTAACCCTCCCCCCCCCCCACCGAAATGTTCATCCGACTCGTAAAAAAGTAAGAAAATGAATATAAACAAATTTTTGATGCGTTTTTTAAAGTTGTTTTTTAATTTTTAAATCCCCCCTGAAAAAAGTTCGGTACTGTTCTAATAGCCGGGCAACACGCGAGAAGTGAAGTTTGGTTAATGTTAATAAAATAAAACAAAATAGGACGAAAATATAATAGTACATGAACGAATTTGGGCTTTATATTTCCACATTAGGGTGGGGGCTAAGCATAGCATATATTAAATACAGAACCTAACCCTACCTAGGTGCCCTTTTACCCCCTAAACCCCCAAAATAACTAAACTTTAAATAGGCCTATAGTTTCCGGAGTGAGAAACCCTTGTTTATGCTGCGTTAGACATCCAATTACCAGGTAATGGCTATCTGATTTTTGCTTTTTTCGATGCGTGTTGCCCGGCTAATAGAACAGTACCAAAATTTATTTCGTAAACCTCCCCCCTCCAGAAATAAATCTTCGATACGACCCAGATAGGCAGTACCCACCTTAAAAAATATATTGTCTGCAATAAAATCCTCAGAAGGAATTGTGGAGCTAAATTTCGACCAAACACGATTAAACCCCCCACGTCTCCTAGCTGGCAAATTATCACCTAGAAAAATTTTTGGCTATGGCCATGAACAACAAGCTCTCATCACATAAGCCGATTAATAAGAACGGACATTCCATCTCCTTTTGTGTTGAATGATCAATTCTCAGCAATAAAGAAACCTTCATACTAAGTTATTGACAGATCATCTGCATTTGGTTACCATTTGAAAAGACATAAATTTAAATTGAGTTCGTCACACAATCAACAACAAATATGACAATGAGAGAAAACAATGCTTCATAACAGACGAAGCTTACAACCGAAACACTTTGTCTTGACTGAGTAAGATTGATAAAACCAAATGTGCTGATAGATTTGCTGACAGATCCAAATCTTTTTTTATGTCTTTAATATTTACAATGAACCAGACCAACCACTATTCAAATGTGATCTCTAATAAGGAATTATGTACATTTAAACTATGTACTAGGTTCCATTTAAAAGCATTTGAACTTATTAAATTATTTTGTCCCCAAATAATCTTTAAATTTCGACCAAATTTGGTTATCAGAAAGTCTATATTCGGATGGAGGTTTTAGCGATAAGTGGCAGACAAGTATTCAGAAGGGAGATTTAGGGCTGTGCTCCTCCCGAATTTTATTACTTTACAAGTTTAACTGTAATCAACTATATTTTCCATAAGATTTTGCCAGTTATTTGCGTTTTCTTTTGCAATTTGTACCCCATCCTGCGGAACACAGTTCTGTGTTCAGGTCTGATCAAACAGTTCGTGGTAATAAACTGCAAGAAAGGAGCGACGTGACTCTAGAAAACGGTATTTTGATAACAATTGATGTATCAAAAGAATCGGTTTATTACAGTGATTCCAAACATATAAGATGTATCAAGTTTAGTGTTACCCATCAAAGGTTACGAGCCTGAGAAAATTCCAAATATATGAGATTCATTAAGCTTAGTGTTAATCATAAAAGGCTACGAACCTGAGAAAATTTGCCTGATTTTTAGAACAAGGGGAGAAACCACCACTAAAAGTAAAAAAATCTTAATGAAAATCACACCATCAGGTTCAGCGTATCAGAAAACCATAATGTAGAGGTTTCAAGCTCCTATCTGCAAAAATATAGAATTTCGTTTATATAGTAAATAAAGAATTTTTTCAGGGGTGATCGTATCGAACCGATGGTCCTAGAACATCGGTAGAGGGCTCATTGGAACGGATATTAGAAGTTCTAGTGCCCTTTTTAAGTAACCAAAAAGATTGGAAGGCTGGGTTCAGCAACAAAGAAAAAAAAAATTGTTGACTAAACAACTCAAACATGCATATTTATAACTTAGATTCAAGGGAAGATATACTGAAACTCAAAGATGACGCTGCATAGATGTTATTTTAGAGCCAAGACAAAGTTGGCTTTGACCTGCTTATTAAATGGATATAGCTAGGAATTTTTACAAAAGGGTGAAAACCAGCTGGTCAAAAAGAGAGAGAGAGAGGGGGGGGGGGGGGTAAATCTGTAGTCTACAGTCAATATGCAGATTTGAACGCCTTCTTGTTGAGTTTTCTGGAAGGAATGAGTTTTTCAGGGGAACAACTACCCCTACCCTAAGGTTCCGTACTTACTTACGCATTGCTTCTATGACCTTCTAGGTCCCTCTTGCGGCATTTTTTATTTTTTTTCATTTTTATCAAGCCTTTTCTCTGTTAGATGATCGTTTTATCTCTTGTGTTTCGCAGAAGTTTATGTATTTATAATATCTTTTTGGGATTTCTTATTTATTTTTGGCGCAATCTTCGTCCTTCTTAATTTTTAATTACTAATAATTATTTGTCCCAATATAACAGTCTACATTTACACAGTCCATTGATAACTCAACCGAAGTTTCAGACAAAGTTTTTTGTAGCATTTTAAGCGGAATGAGCAAAACCGTTCCTCTTATTTAATTTACGAGTTGCTTGTTAAATAGTAAAACTTGGAAGGAGTAGCAAATTATTTTAAAAGGCATACCTCCTAGTCAATCAAAATCAGGTCAGGATCCTCCTAGAGGATCAGGTCAAGGTTCAACTCTTGTTCAATTTCGCAGGTTTAATCTTCCCCTCTAAACTCGGGAAATAAAATGTTTACCTTTGCGCCTGCTCTCAATGCTCCGCTCATGACCTTGCTGAAATGCGTTTATATAATAATGTCACATAGTGATTGAGATAGAAAAAAAAAACACTAAAAAAGCACATAGTCTAATTTTGGTTCTGAAATTTCAGGATTGCCTTTGGTGTAACAACCTAACGATGTTATTCATTTTAGATGATTGCTTTAAATAGTAGAACTGATTCGTAAAAAAAAGTGGCTCAAGCTACAAGCATACTATTCCTAGTATCTTAGCTGTAATTTTTTTGCTGAATGAGTTACTAATTTCATGCAGCAGCATGCTAAGAACAAATTTTTTTGCAGCGAGAGAACTCTGACTTTCAGTTGTGACATTTTTACAAGACCATTATTTGGCCTTATCCAACCATTATCCAGCCTTATCCAGCAATTATCTGGCCGGACATAGAAATGGGGTGCATGGGCTGTAATCTTCGGACCCAGGCTCTTAAGCGAGCTTGGCGAGATTGGACCAGGGAGCTTGGGTCCCCAAGGTTTTTTCTGACGCCCTCATTCCTTGTTTTTTCTGTTTTCACTCTTTTTTAAAAATAAATTGTCAATTTGGTCAATTGTTGGCACCCTTGTCATATTGCCCCCCCCCCAGATTTTACTTATTAGCACCCTCGTTACATTGCCCCCCTCCCCCAGATTTTGCTCTATGAATCATTTCGCGCACATTTAGCTTGCTATAGTTTCTTGGTTGCTATGAGGCCCGAGAAACTTTTTGGTTGGTAAGCCAGCGTGGTAAGCCAAAGACCAGAAATCAGTTGCTTGAAACATTTGCAGGTCTTGAGGAGAAGTTCAGTTAATCGTTACAATTACATGTTATGGCTGATTTTAGAGTTTTCTCTATGTTATTTTCTTCTTTTTGCTGACAAATATCACTACTTTTGTATAAAATAAATCACAAACAAGTGTTTACATAACAGGTGTAGGGGTTTCTTCAAAACCTTCCGGTACCAAACTCCTCCCAAAAACTCTCCGAACAATAATTGTAAAGATTTGCTATTAAAATTATCTATCCAGCATGCTGATGACGAGCTTATTAAAATCAAACGTATCAAATTTCTTTGAAACCATTTCCCAATAGCTTTGTATAGTTCTCATATATTCCCCCGTGTTTATCTTTTTTGGTTCATCCAAATTTCGCTTTACCCCAGGGACGTCGTTTGGGGGTGGCAAGGGGGGGGGCATTTACCCCCCCCAATAATGTGGAGAAAAAAATATTATACATCCCATGCCCTTTGACTATCCAGATATGGACCCCTCTTGCCCCCCCCCCCAATAAAAATGCTGGAGAATCGCCCCTGCTTCACCCCTTCAAACAAAGATAAATTTTAAGTAAGTGTTTCGGTAGGTCTCTATGGTTGATTGCAAAATCTGGGACAGGGCACTAATCTGAGGCCAAAAACGTAAACTGAAGATCCCGGATAACGGGTCAGAAGTGGGGTAGGCAGAATTAGAGACCAGAGCGTTGTGCTTCCACACCAGACAATAAAAATTCCCTTATCCCAACATTCCAAAATATTTCTGAAAAAGTTGGTCTTAACATAATGGAGGTTAATATCGTGTCTGCATACAAAACGAAAATTACTAACCAGTTATTTGCCCGAAAAACATCCATTCATCAGTTGAAATTAAACACATCGTTGAGCGAAAAGAAACTTAATATTACTGTTAAATTAGAAAATTCTACTCATGCCTTCTCCCATAAATAAATTAATAATAAGCAAATAAAAAAGTATTAAATGTGACAGATTTCAAAACACCTGTTTCACACATGCCACTATTTTGAAATTCCATGTGCGCGTAAAAGGTTAATGCCCTCTCATAGAAGAACACGGGATGGATCTGAAACGTCAGAAAATCTACGGGTGGAATAAAATAATTATGATTGGTCTGTGTGCTTAGTAGGCAATTACAATAAACCCGCCCTTGCAACATCAATGATCTATCAGGAAATATGACCATAATTTGGCATCTAATGATTATTTACACAGCAGTAATCTAGACCCAATCAAATTTTTTTGCTTGAGTTTTTCCCTCCATGTTTCTTCGCCCCTCCCTATATCATGGATACCTAACTCAATCTTTCAAATGTCTAATTTTTCCCCCCAAGTTTATGATCAGACCAAGATTTAATTAAAGTCTCACTTTTCATAGAAAAAAGATATAACTTTAAAGCCTAAACTCCCAATTTTTTGCCCCCCTCTACATTTCGAAAATACTTTTTAGGTGTTTTAATTGAAAAAATCCCTCCTCCCATTCCAAAAACTACATTTTCCCCCTCCCTCTACATTTCCATGAATTGACGCCACTGAATTTAGTTGCAATGGAGAAAACAGCGGGTCTTAAACAAGCAGATAATTCATTGGGAGAAAAAAAAACTAAGTAATTCACTGTATTTTCGACACTGGTTTCATGTAAAATGCCATAAAACTCATCGGGTTTGAGGCCAAGGCCAATGCATATAACGACAAATGAAACCCATCCCAATCTAAGCGAACAAAAGATTTTAACCACCTTGAATGGCATATGCTTTACAACTTAAGGCAGTAGCAATGGAAGGTTTACCAATAGCCCAGCCCAAAGCCGATAGATTGTACTTTCTAACATAAGTTTCACAAATAATATGGCTGCTAACAGACCATCATATCAAGAGACGAAATATAATTAAGCTATGTTTTTCTTTTTTATAGGAAATAAAATTATTTATAGGTCTGTGAGCATTAGTTCAGTTCTAAGTATGAAATGATATTCGTCTTTGCTTTCTGATTTGTCAATTAGAAGCCAAACACATTCTCAGAAGACAGGTAGAAAAAAAACGCACGCTCTCTTGCGAGCATTGCAAACCAAATGACTTACCGTACAACGAAGAAATAGTTGCTTTAGGTGTGTTGCCTGTAGCGTTACATGATTTTTACCAGGTTCGTGAGGGTTACAGACACTTACAATTCACAAAAAGAATGATTATCACCGAAAGCATCGATTGGCGTAAGCATAGTCTTTCTTCACGCTGAGACAGTCGCACTGACTTCTAATGTGTTTTGTATGAAGCTTTGCAAAGTTTGAAGACGGCTCTGAAGAAACTGATTCATTAATCAGTAAAGAATGGTCACAAACCCTTAATACAAGGTCTTATTTAAACATTCTGTCGCTCTTTACGATAGACTCTTGAATTACTTCCCTTCAAGGGTGACTGGCCATGGGGGCAATAGGATAGTTTCCCCTTAGCTGGTCACATTCGGGCCAATCAGTCGAAAAAAGTTGCACTCTTTAAATTTTCTTTTCTATACCTTTTTATTTATATACTCTACTCATCGTATATATTAAGATTCGGTTCCTAAATATTGTTCCCTTATTTAAAGTATGTTCTATGTGCAATTCAAAGTATGTTCTTTGGTATTTTATTTTTCTGTAGTTGTGCGGTATTCACTCAACGAAAAACAACAATTTTGCCCTTATTAGACAGCCGAGATTCAGCTTTATCCATTTATTGGATTATTTTAAAATAAAACATACGCTGAAAATCTGTCAGACACATACAGAAGTAGGCAAATTTTAAAAGACGTTTAGATCATTCTCCAAAAAAAAGTCTAAGTAACACCATAATTCTGGCTCATAAATGAATGTATTTAAAACTAATGAATCCAATGATAGAAGTATTTCGACCTTTCGGCGCAAGTTACAGCTATAGTCTTGTCACAAAATTAAATGTTTAAGAGGGATAGCAAACCTTAATGGGCCCCAAGAAGTTAATTAAAATTTCAGTATTAATAAGATGCGACAATGAAAGACAACAGTTAATTCGTCTAGGCCTATTCAAAAATTGTTATGTTACATGCTATAAATATTAAGGAAACGTGAAAAAACTCAAAATTGAGTTCCAAATATTCTCGAAAGACAATCCTGTCATTCACAATCTGTCATTATCGACCGGCTGCTAATCAGGGTGTTTTTTGTAAGATGTCCCAAGATACTGCAAAAATAATTCGATATGAAAGCTCCCTTTTACAACTATTTCTGCAAGTCCGAAAAAAACAAAATAACGTAATTTGGTAATTATCTTGAATACGAAAGAGGGGAGAGCAGATTCGACCCACTGTATAAATATTAAACACTAGCGAAAATTGCTACACTCTCCATTAAATATTTTTGGACACATCAGTCGCACACTTTTTGTGACTCCGCCTTTGCGCACGCGCAATAACAATTTTTTAGCGCCTTACGTTGGTATTGTGGAAAACCAATTGATCAGAATCTATTGCTCTGACGTATTGATAACTTCCCTTTCCACGCGCTGTAATGTGTCCTATTTCGTAACTAAATTTTCGCTACTGTTTAATATTTATACTGTGATTCGAACAGTCAATTGGTCAGGCTGAATCCAAGAGGATGGGTAAGATGTGTCAAAGTTACATCAGATGCCCAGAGCCGAATGAGAATTGTGTAAAATTGCGCGAAACTTCAATCGGTCATCTAAAATAACCATATCACATTTCAAAACTACATAGAATAAGGAAAATAAATCAATAAATAAGTCAAAAAGTATATCTTCAAACAAAATAACTAGTAAATGCAGTGTAACCGTGGAATAGGAATTGATTTAATCATCAATAAGTGCCAGCGAAAGGACAGAGAAGATGAAGTGGGGATTAAGAATATCCGTCCAAAAGACAAAAGATGTCCCTGGAGATTGGGATCTAGAAGCTTTAGTAGAGCCTCTTCATTTTCAGCGCTTCATCTACTGACAACAGCTACTATACAATCACTGTGCAAGCATTTGTTTCATATTTTTAATAATTTTTAGGGCTTATGGCTCAAGGTCTGAGAGTTTTTATGATATTATTTTAAGAGTTTTTTATATTTTTCATTATTTCCATCGGGGTTTAGATCCAGGGCTTACAACATTCAACTTGGAGATCAGAGTGGCACTGCAATAACTTTTTTATACACATCTGAGGGCACTTTTGACTATGGCTATGCTAGCACTTGAGGATTTTAAACAACTATTTACCATATTTCAACATTTATTTCATATTTTTAATATTTTTTAGGGCTTATGGGAACAATGTTTTGAGAGTTTTAATATATTATATTGATATATTTCTTCATATTTTTTTTTATTTTCCTCGGGTTTAATAGATCCAGGGCTTAAAAAATTCAGACACGAGAGCGGAATGGTACTGCGATACCGTTTTCACACACATCTAGGGGCAATTTTAACTATGGATATGCTAGCAATTGAGAGTCTTAAGCAATTATTTTCGATTATGCTTTCAATCTATTTATTCAAGTTTTTTCGAAAATTCAGAAGTGAACTGAGACTTCTTTTTCTTCATTGAGAAAATTCAGAATTGAGCTGGAACTATTTCTTTTCTTTGGAAAAATTTGGAATCGAAATGAAACTCTATTTTCTCTACTTTGAGAAAATTCAGAAGAGAACTTGAATATTTTTTCTCTTTTTTGAAAAACCTCCTAACTTAAATGGAACTTCTTCTTCCTTAAAAATCAGAACTGAACAGTAATTTTTTTCTCTTCTTTGGAAAAATTCAGCATGGAACTTTTAATTCTTCACTTCTATGATAAATTCAGAAGAGAACTTGAACTTTTTTCTTCATTGTAAAATTCAGAACTGATGTGTAACTTCACTTAACTACATTAAGTTAACTACGTTCAAGTTAGGCTAATTTAACTTAGGTCAGCATGAGCGGTCATGCTCATGATTTTTTTCCAAAGAAGAAAAAAGTTACCCTTCAGTTCTCACTTTTGCAAAAGAAGAAAGAATTCCACTTTAGTTCAGAATTTTCTCAAGGAAGAGAAAAAAAGTCACACTTTGTAGGAATGATTTAGGGTTATGACTGGATTTTTTTATTCTATAAGAAGTATTCGGGGAGGGGGAGGGAAGATGTTAGAATTTCTGTGGATAAAAAAGTTTCTACTTCTAAAAAAATTTGTTACCATTGACGGAAAATTGTTCCTTTTAATAGAAATTTGTTACCTTTGCTGGAAAGAAATTGTCACTATTGAGAAAAATTGTTACTATTCAGAAAAACCTATTACGGTCATGCTAACCTAAATTAAAAGAACCTAGCTTAAACGTAGTTAACTGAAGCTACACTTCATTTCTGAATTTTTCAAAGAAGAAAAAGGTTCAAGTTCTCTTCTGAATTTACTAAGAAGTGAAGAATTAAAAAGTTTGATTCCGAATTTTTTCAAAGAAGATAAAAAAATTGCTGTTCAGTTTGAGTTTTCCTAAGGAAGAAGAAGTTCCACATAAGTTCGGAATTTTCTCAAAGAAGAGAGAAAAAGCTCAAGTTCTCTTCTGAAGTTTCTCAAGGAAGAGCCAACAGTTAAATTTCTATTCCAAATTTTTCCAAAAATAAAAATAATTCCAGTTCAATTCTGAAGATTTTCGATGAAGAAAAAGAAGTCTCATTTCACTTCTGAGTTTTCGGTAGAAGATAGAAAAAGTTAGAAATGATGACGGAGGTGTCAGAGGGGGACAGTAAAATAATGGCACTTTTTGGTGAATTGCTTGGAGTGTCACGTTCTAGCAATGAAATGTCGAGTTCCGCTTTTCAATAGAAAATATAGTGTTTGATTTAGATTTACATACTTACTTTCGGAGTGAAAAGGTTGAAAATGCCCTAGAGGGTAACGAGGTGGAGTGCCACGTGGATGACAGAGGGCAGGTGTGTAAAGCTGTGAGTGTGTGGGGGTGTTTTGCAAAGCATCATGATAGGCTTCACTCATAAAAAACTTAAATCAATGAATTGAAGTATAATTTTTAACATGTAATGTCTGAAAATGTCTTAGGAATGATGAAGGGGGTGTCAGAAAGCAGTAATAGTATAGCTTTGTGGTATGAATTGCTTGGAGTGTCACGTTCTAGAAATGAAATGCTGAGTTTCGCTGTTAAAATAAAGAAAATGTGTTTAATTTAGATTCACAAGCTTATTTTCTGATTGAATAGGTTGAAAATGTCCTAGAAGGGGATGAAAGGGTGTGCCACGTGGATGGTAGGTCTGTAATGTCATGATGGTGTGGAGTCTTTTGGAGGTTATTATGATAGGGTTTGGTTTGCGAAACTTGAATCAATGGATTGAAGTATATTTTTCAACATGTAATGTCTAAGAAATGTCTTGGAGGTGATGGGGCGATGTCAGAGGGTTTCACAGAGCAGTAATTGTGTTGCACTGCGGCGTGAGTTGCGTGGAGCGTCACGTTCTAGCAATAAAATGCCGAGTTCCGGTGATCAAATAAAGAAAGTGTTTAATTTAGATTCACAAGCTTATTTTCGGAGTGAAAAGGATGGAAATGTCCTAGCGGATGATGAGGGGGTGTGACTCGTGGATGGTAGTGTGGTAGCGGTTTGTCTTTTGCTGGCTATTATGAAAGGCTAGGCTTACGAAAAAACTTGACTCAATAGATTGAAAGCATAATCGAAAATAATCGCTTAAAACCCTCAATTGCTAGCATTTCCATAGTCAAGAATGCCCCTAGACGTGTGTGAAAACGGCGTTGCAGTGCCATTCCGCTCTCATGTTTGAATTTTGTGAGCCCTGGATCTATTAATCCTGGTTATCCGTCGAACCACCCTTGGAAAGATTTTTTGTTTCAATCCTAGTTTATTTTTTTTTATTTATTTATTTATTTTTTTGCTGGGTTACTATTATTTTTTTTATATTGTATTTTTTATTTGTATGATGAATTTAAAAGGTTTACAACTTTTGGAGTGGCTTAATTTTCTGTATTGTTTGGTTTATTGAGTTTCAATTTGCATGTATTTGCTCCTATTTTTGTATGTGTTTTTTTCTTTCATTTTCTTTTATTTTGTTATACTCCATCGTCATGCTTTGTATTTGTGATGTGCTATAAAAACCCGGGGAAAATAATGAAAAATATTAAAACAATATCTTAAAACTCTCAAAAAATTGGTCCCCTAAGCCCTAGAAAATATTAAAATATGAAACAAACATTGAAAAATGGTAAATAATTGTTAGATCCTCAATTGCTAGAATACTCTTAGTCGAAATTGCCCCTAGACGTGTGTGAAAACGGTTTCGCAATGCCATTCCGCTCTCATGTTTGAATTTTGTAAGTTTTGAATCAATTAAACCCGAAAAAAATAACGAAAAATATGAAGAAATATATTAATATAATATCTTAAAACTCCCAAAACATTGGTCCCATAGCCCCTAGAAGATATTAAAATGTGAAATAAATGTTAAAAAATGGTAAATAATTGGTAAAATCCTCAACTGCTAGCATATCCTTAGTCAAAATTGGCCTCTGATGTGCATGAAAAAAGGTATTGCAGTGCCACTTTGGTCTCCAGGTTGAATTTTGTAAGCCCCGAATCTATTAAACCCGAGGAGAATAATGAAAAATATAATAACAAACTATTAAAATAATATATTAAAAACTCAAAATATTGACCCCATAAGCCTAAGAAAATATTAAAAATATGAAACAAATGTTAAAATATGGTAAATAATTGTTTAAATTCCTCAAGTGCTAGCATACCCTTAGTCAAAATTGCCCCTAGATGTGTGTGAAAACGGTATCGCAGTGCCATTCCGCTCTCATGTTTGAATTTTGTAGGCCCTGGATCTATTAAACCCGAGGAAAATAAAAAAAGATTGAAGAAATATATCAATATAATATCTTAAAACTCTCAAAACATTGGTCCCCTAAGCACTAGAAAACATTAAAAATATGAAACAAATGTTAAAATATGGCAAGTAATTGTTTAAAATCCTCAATTGCTAGCATAACCTTAGTCAAAATTGGCCCTAGATGTGTGTGAAAACGGTGTCGCAGTGCCACTTCGCTCTCGTGTTTGGATTTTGTAAGCCTTGGATCTATTAAACCCGAGGAAAATAATGAAAAATATAGAAAAGATATTGAAATAATATCATAAGAACTCTCAGACCTCGGGCCATAAGCCCTTGAAAATATTAAAAATATGAAACAAATGTTAAAATGTGGTAAATAATTGTTTAACATCCTCAAGTGCTAGCATATCCTTAGTCAAAATTGCCCCTAGATGTGCGTGAAAACGGTGTCGCAGTGCCATTCTGCTCTCATGTTTGAATTTTGTAAGCCTTGGATCTAATAAGCCTGGGGAAAATAACCAAAAATATTAAAATAATATTTTAAAACTCTCAAAATATTGGTCCCCTAAGACCTAGAAAAAATTTAAAATATGAAACAAATGTTAAAATATGTTAAATAATTGTTAAAAATTCACAAGTACTAGCATACCCTTAGTCAAAATTGCCCCTAGATGTGTGTGAAAACGGTGTCGTAGTGCCATCCCGCTCTCATGTTTGAATTTTGTAAGCCTTGGATCTATTAAGCCCGGGGAAAATAACCAAAAATATTAAAATAATATCATAAGAACTCTCAGACCTCGGGCCATAAGCCCTAGAAAATATTTAAAAAATGAAACAAATGTTACAATATGGTAAATAATTGTTTAAAATCTTCAAGTGCTGGCATAGCCTTAGTCAAAATTGCCCCGGAAATGATTGCTAGGGGGTAAGGGAGGGGAGGTGAGGGGGGACTTATACTTTATTCTTTATAGGCTTTTTCACGTTTTATTTTTTATTTGTCGTCTTTTTTAACTACTTTTTCTTTGCTTTAATATTATTGTAAATTTGTTTTTATTTACAAAGTCTTTGTTTGTAAGATTTATTGCTTAGGATGCGTCTATAATACCTAGGTGTTTACATAATTTAACATCCCTTTCCCCTTTATTACTTAAAATACATTAAGAGCAATTGTGTCTCGAAATATATATTCTCCAAGTGCGTACCGAATTTTGGCAGTAAACATGCCATTTTGGCATACTTGAAAAATGGGGAAGTGTCAGGTGTCGCGCAATAGGTTATTTTTAGAATTTAGTTCTCGATACAGAATACTGGGAATAGCAGTTTAGTCCTGATGCTTGGGGCGCTATTCCATTGGAAGGAAACTGACCTTTCGAATCCCAGCGAGGACAAAGAGCTTGAAGAAAAAAACGAAAGAAAAAAACGCTTTGAAAGTAAGAAAGAAAAAAAAACGCGTTGGACATTTCGGTGAAAAATAAAATGTCAAAGAAGTATTATGTGACAGTGATGTGCGCACTGCCATTACGCAACATGTGCACCGTCATTACGCAACGTGTGCTGACCTTACATAAAGTGTGCGCCGTCATTAAGTTTAAGAAAAAAAGCGTTGAACGTTTCGGCGAAAAATGACATGTCATAAAAGTATTATGTGACAGTGATGCGTGCATTGCCATTACGTAAGATGCGCGCCATCCTTACATAGAATATGTTAACCGTCATTGCGTAAGGTGTGTGCTGTCGTTAAGTCACAAGTGGGGATTCCCCACGGGTCCTGTCGCAAGGTCACATAAAATTACGTCATCCATATTACACTGGACATTGGAATCCTGAGTGTCTTCCAAAAAAGAATAGACTCTATAACAAAAATGACTACTAAACGTGACAAAATGGCAGTTGCTAGGGGAAATATTGGAACAGCTGGGGTTGTCATGGGAAGTCCTATGCAATTTTTCTATGGACCTATTTAAACGACGAGGGTGTTTTGCTAGCTGTGTTCCCTTTAAAAGAACCGGTGACCGTATTATATATGAGCTAGCAACTCCATTTATTACTATGTCTTTATTATCCCGACCATACTCCGATTAATCATATAAAAATATTGGGACACAATTACATCATAACACCTAGAAACAGGTGACCGCATTGCACAGGTGCGAGGGACTAGGAGTTCCACTTATCTGACTTCCAGAAATTCCATGTTAATATGCTGATATTATTACTTGTTAAATATCCCGACCAAACTTCGATTAATCATATGGAAATACTGAAACAATGTTGCGTTACCTGGTCACGAAGAGAGGGATGCGCCGTTAAACCTCCTTCTTGCGCCGTTAAACCATTAATGGAAGAAAGAAGTAGTGGCTATGGGCCCGGTTAAAGTGTCTACGGGGATATTATTTCAGATCACTTTTGACTCTTCAAAAGTGCACTGGAATTTTGATTTCCAATCGAATGAGCCCTCTCCAAAGTCGGTACAAAAGTCCTTGTGCGGGAGCTGCTGGTGGGGCTGTTAACCCCAGCCCAGAGGCATGGTTATTTGACCTTTAGACTATTTTGAATAAAATCTCTTTTTTTTTAATTTTGATCGGATGTATTGGGGCAAAAATGGGGTTAGAGGGAGACGCTGATTGTCCTCTGATTCTTCAAAACTGAACTTGAACTTTCGATTTTCAATCAAATGAGCCTCCTCCAAAGTGTTTACGACCATCCCTTCTATAAAAACCACGTTCATTGTATAACAAAGGGTAAATTGCAATAACCTACAGCCCTTGCCCCGGGGACTGTTGTTTTTTTTGTCAGTCACGTTTATTAGTCACTTTTTATTTTCGATTGGAAATTAAAAGTGTTCGTCCTTTTTTAAGAGTCAAAAGTGATTGGAGTACAACCAGCCCTCCGTCATTTCCCTAAGCAAATGCAATGAAAATTTTTAAGATAGACATTTTTTTTTGTTCAACATGGATGAAAGGTCCAGTAATTATGTCTTTGGAAATGTTCATCCCCAGCCGTCAGGGCAATGACTGTAATTTAGGCAATCCGTCCATTTTTTACATATATGTCATTAAGAAAGGTGAGCATGTTCAAAAAAGACAAAGGGCAAGATGAAGGTGAGCTTTTCAGAGAATATTGAAACAAAAACATTTGAGGAAACGTTGAGGGGAAAGTTGAAATTGATGAAGACCACCAATTCAGGAAGAAAATTAATTTTTGAGTTTTTTGAAATTTTTCAAAATTATATCAACTATAGTTATTTTTGCTCATTCGCACGAAAATTTGAACTATGTGTGAAATCTTTTGTCACAGCAACTAGAAATCCAAACGCTGGTCCTAAAATCAATCTGAACTCAGGATATCACTTTGTAATCTAAATTCTCAAAGTTCAGATATTTTCAACACTGATTTTTATTACTCCACCTTCAGGAAAGGTCTGATTCATCTAAGAAAAAAATCAAACCAAAAATTTCAAAAACAAAGCGAAAATAGCTTTTGTCTCGGCTCTCCACCATAGCATGTAATTAACTTTTTTCAAACCAAACGATAACCAACTACGAGCGGAGAAAATATCACAAAATGAAAATTACAAAACTAGGACATTGATAAAACCATTACAGCATATAGATAGCGGGAGCCGGCGTTTACGCCCCCCCCCCCCCACAAAAGACACCCCCTACGGAAAATACCCTCCTGGGAAATAACACCTCGTGGAAAATACCCCCCCCCACGGAAAATATCCCCCGGAAAACACCTCTTGTGGTTGGTTAGTTTCCAATCACTTTCAGCTTATAAGAAAAGACAAAAACTGCCTGGGGAATATAAACAATTTCTACATCCGTCCTCCTGTAGTCTCTCCTTTAGAGCTAATTCTATATTTATCTGAAGGCTTAATGAGAATGAGATATTTTGGCAATAAATGCACCCTTTGGGATATCTCCCTCTCTCCCTAAATACAAAACAATCAGAGAACCCCATTGCAGAAATTTAAGTGCCTTTTTAAGTTCTACAATTTGTCCATTGCTTACAGATAGTTTCTGTTACTGGAAAACATACGGACATTTTTCGCGTGGGAGTTTTCTACAGAGGGGGGAATTTTCCATGGGAAGAAAATTTTTGCACGGGGGGGGGGGGGGCTTGCGCACCATACTTATGGTGTGTAAATTCGTCTTTTCCACTTTCCTTAGCACTTCTCAACTAAGCTAAAAAACTAACACAACTGAAGTAAAATTCTCAAATTTGGAAAACCATATTTTCCACGATGGGATATTTTCCGGGTGAGGGCGGCTTTCCATGGGAGAGTATTTTCCGCGGGAGTATGTTGGCGGGTAAACACAGTGAGAAGGCGAAGGGAACCCCCATGAACAGACATAATAAATATGGCTTTAAGGGTTCGTGACGTCTGATTTTCTTTGTTTTTGTGACAACAAAACAGAGCTTTTTTATCTTGACATTCATTTATATCATGACTCTAAAAAAAAACAAGAAAACAGTTCCAACAAGGTTGCATATGTAAAGATTCTAACTTCTCTTTTACCCAATGATATTGCCTCATAGTTTAAGAATACAAAAAAAAACTGAGTACGGTAGTTGAGTTGCACGAGGGTTCAGCTACACGGTAGTTCATTTACACGATGGTCCAATTGCACGGGGGTTCAGTTGCACGGTGGTCCAGTTACATGGTGGTTCAGTTACACAGTCGTTCAGTTGCACAGGGGTTCACTAATACGGGGGTTTAGTTAAATGGGGTTAAGTTGCACGAGGGTTGAATTACATGGGGGCCATTTAAATGGGGTTCACTTGCACAAGGGTCCAGTTAACCGAGGGTTCAGTTGCACGGCAGTTCAGTTGCACTGGGTTCAGTTACCTGGTGGTTCAGTTGCACAGTGGTTCAGCCGCACGGTGATTCAGTTGCACGGTGGTTCAGTTACAGGGGTTCAGTTGCTTGGGGCTCAGTTACACGGTGGCTCAGTTGCAATGGAATTCTACCTGTGACACTGTAATTGTATAAGTGTTCTGTCATTTTCGAAGATGTATAGGGTATTGTCGCCACAAAATACAGATGTCACTAAAAAACGTGTGGAAGACCGATTCCAGGAAGAAAATTGAAGAAAAGACATGGAAAAAAACAACAGGCAAACTATATGAAAAATATACGAACTTGGGGCTGTAAATTTCGGAGGGAAGGTTGACACGGAGACAGAGGTCCCCAATTGCGAGAGGTGGAGGCACCTCTGTGTTTTCAGTTTAGAGGTTTTCTAATCTATTTTGAACCCTTGAGTTTAACTTAGGCTTACTGAGTTTTACAATGACAAATCCTTAATAAAAACAAAATACACAAAAGCCCATTATAATTACAACCTATTAGAGCTATAAGTGACCCATTTATGTTTGAACCGTGACGACAATTAAATCGTGTGCAGTATTTAGCCTATCAATTACGTCCATGCTCCTAAAGTTAGGTTTTCTTTTTTTGCCGCTCAGAACGGAAATGAATTTCGTTTGTGGGCCGTGGCGCTTGCGTTGTGTGACTGATGTTAACATTAACTGCTTCCTTTCTTCTCACGCTTGGTGATATGGCCATAGTTTTCGATGGATGATCCGTTATCTAATAAACCTATTGTTGTACTGAGTATTCGCTCGACCATGATGTCGTTAGGCTATGTCAAATTCTTTTTATCGGATCAATAACTTTTTCGAAAATTCATACTGGAATACTTGATGATACCTGGCGATTAGTAAGCCATACCTAATTCAAAATTAGCTAGATTAGGGACATACAGGAGAATTAAGTAGCGAACCGTCTTTTACTTTTAGAGTTGGGCAAAAAGAAAACGAATATAGCTTTCCTTTCATTACAACGTCTAAAAACACTCAAATCATTACAATTCAGAGGATGCTTCCAAGATGAAAGAGATGCTAAAAGGAACAAAAGGACTACTTTTAGATCACAATGTTCATTGCCGAGAGAGGGATACCTCGGACCAGTTTTGGAATGATTTATCGGTACTTGTGCATTATAACTAAACCAGTGCTATACACGAAAGAAGTCAAGTTTGGTTAATGCTAATTAAATTAAATCAAATAAAATAGGATGGAAATATAATAGTTTAGAAACAAATTTGGGCTATATATTTGCACATTAGAGGGGTTGGGGTAAAGCATAGCATATATTAAATACGTAACCTAACCTAACCTAGGTACCTTTCCACCCCCCCCCCTCCCCTAATCCCCAAAAAACAATTTTTTAAATACTGTAACCTCTACGAGAAACCACGCTTTGCAATCCATTTATCTCTTGCAAATAGCCGTTTGACGGGTTTCGTGTCTGGTTTCCTTGTACAGCCTATGGCACTGGTTTAGTTATAATGCAAGTAGAATGGCCTTATTGAGTCGTGACAGGACCACGTGGTTTATGGTTTTCTCAGTGAGAATGAAAAAACAGGAATTTTCTCACTTGAAAAAACAGGAATTTTGTCACATTTATGGTTGTTTTCATGGATGGTTATGTGTGTTGTTCGATTTATTTGATGTTTTTCTCGGATGTTTAATGGTTTTGTCAGTGAGAATTTGAAAAACAGGAATTTTGTCACATTTATGTCTGTTTTCATGGATGGTTATGTGTGTTGGTCGATTTATTTGATGTTTTTCGCGGATGTCAATATCAAATTATGGATGTTTTATGGTTTTTGTCAGTGAGAATTTGAAAAACAGGGTGACAGGACCACGTGGTTTATGGTTTTCTCAGTTAGAATGAAAAAACATGAATTTTCTTACTTGGAAAAACAGGAACTTTCTCACTTGTAAAACCATAAAACACGTGGTCCTGTCACGAGTAGCACCTGTGAACTTGATTTACATAAAGTTCGCTGAGAGTGTGCACTTACAACAACAACAACATCGACCTTGGAACACCTGTGCTGTCGACCTCAATTCACCTATTGTGAATCAATAATTCCCCTTAGAAACAACAAATTAATTTCCCCATTCTTGACAGATCAATCAATCAATGACATCATCTGTCAGACTTTAAAAATTTTCGCCTAGAAACATTTCTCCAGGAATAGATCCAAATCATTAATGTCTTTGCCTCGGGAACAGTTCTACTGGTCGAACTCCAAAGGATATTAATAACCAAAGGACATGGAAACAATTAGGCAAGAAACATCTTAGCGATGAATTGTTTTAGCGCGAAAAGGTTTCCTATTAATTTGAAATGCGTTAGCGCAGAGATGCCAATAACAAAGGAACACGCTGAATTTGCATTTAGTTATTTTTTGGTCGAAACAGTTTTAGACAGGTTATGGAACTATTTCTGAGAAACAGATAGATACATTTTAAAAGAATATTTTTGTAGAGATTTTAGAAGAGAATTTAATGGTGAAACTCTGTGGTCGTTATAATACACAAGTTTCATTTGAACAGTGTTGTGGAGTCCTCTAACCCAACCCCAAAGGGTTCCAATCCTCCTACCCCAACCCCGAAGGAAGCCCCCGGTCCTCAAAGGCCCCCAAGATCCCAAAGGCCCTCCACTGGTCCCCAAATGTCTCCCAGGCCCCCAACTGCCCCCCGGACACTCAAAGGCCCCCCAAGCTCCCAAAGGGCCACCGGCGCCCCCACAGCCCCCCCCCCACCCCCACAGGCCCTCCCCGCGCCCCCCCAAGGCCCCTCGGGCTCCCCAAGGACCAACGGGGTCCCAAAGGCCCACCACCGGTCCCCAAATGTCCCCCACGCACCCAAAGGCCCTCCCTGTGCCCCAAAGGCCCTCCCTGTGCCCCAAAGGCCCTCCCCCGGCCCCCAAAGGTCCCCCGGACCAGAGAAGCGCTGTGTCTAAGTTTGATAAAGACTATATATTTTCTTTTGAAAACACACAAACTCAGAAAAAATGTTCAATGTTCCTTTAGTACATACTCAATTAGACTAAAAATGAAGATATTTATGCAGAGTTTCATCTAGCTATGGCTATGGGTACTAAAGACAAGCTATTTTCTAGCGAAAACACGAAAAATAATAACAATTTTTAAATTGTACTTGATTAAATAATAATTTATTGATTTTATGATTTTATTTATGCAGAGTTTCTACTATCTATGTTATTGTTTACTATAGACAAGCTATTTTCTTGCGAAAAGACTCAAACTCAGAAAAAATTTTCAATTTTCCTTTAGTACCTACACAAACAGACTAAAAATGAGGATATTTATGCAGAGTTTCAACTAGCTATGTCTAAGTTTGCTAAAGACAAGCTATTATCTAACGAAAACACACACAAAATCAGAAAAAATTATCAATGTTCCTTTAGTATCTACGCAATTAGACTAAAAGTGAGGGTATTTATGAAGAGTTTCAACTATCTATGACTAAGTTTGCTAAAGACAATCTATTTTCTCACGAAAACACACAAAATCAGAAAAAATGTTCAATATTCCTCTAGTACCTCCGCAATTAGTCTGAAATGAAGATATTTATGCAGAGTTTCAACTCAGCTATGGTTACGTTTGCTAAACACAAGATATTTTCTTGCGAAAACACATAAACTCAGAAAAAATTTTCAATGTTCATTTAGTACCTACGCATATAGGCAAAAATGAAGATATTTATGCAGAGTTTCAACTAGCTATGGCTAAGTTTGATAAAGACAAGTTATTTTCTTGTGAAAACACACAAAATAAGAAAAAATGTTCAATGTTCCTTTAGTAACTACAAAATGAGACTAAAATTGAATATATTTATGCAGATTTTCAACTATCTATTGATAAGTTTTCTAAAGACAAACTATTTTCTTCCGAAAACACACAAAATAAGAAAAAATATTAAATGTTCATCTAGTACTAACACAATTATACTAAAAAGGAAGATATTTATGCAGAGTTTCAACTAGCTATGGCTAAGTTTACTATAGACAAGCTATTTTCGTGCGAAAACACACAAAATCAGAAAAAATGTTCAATGTTCCTTTTATTACCTACACAATTAGGCTTAAATGAATATATTTATGCAGAGTTTCAACTAGCTATGGCTAAGTTTGCTAAAGACAAGCTATTTTCTTGCGAAAACACACAAAATCAGAAAAAAAAATGTTAAATGTTCCTATATTACCTACGCAATTAGGCTTAAATGAAGATATATATGCTGAGTTTCAACTAGCTATGGTTAAGTTTGCTAAAGACAAGCTATTTCCTTGTGAAAACAAACAAAATCAGAAAAAATGTTGTTAGGTTAGATTAAGTTAGATTAGGTTAGGTTGGCCTACGTACGCGCGCATATAGGTTAGGTTAGGTTGGATTAAGTTAGGTTAGGTTAAGTTAGGTTAGGTTAGATTAAGTTACGTTAGGTTAAGTTAGGTTAGGATAGGTTAGATTAAGTTAGGTTAGGCTATGTTAGGTTAGGCTAGGTTAGCCTACGAGCGCGCACGTACGTTGGCTAACCTAGCATAACCTAACTTAGCCTAACCTAACTTAATCTAACCTATCCTAACCTAACTTAACCTAACGTAACTTAATCTAACCTAACCCTAACCTTAACTCCAACCTAACCTCTAATCCAACCTAGAGGCAACTAGTAACGAACAATTGAACAATTTTTTTCTGATTTTGTGTGTTTTCACAAGAAAATAGCTTGTCTTTAGTAAACTTAGCCAGAGTTAGTTTAAACTCTACATATATAAATAAATATAATCCTATGTGCGTTGGAACTAAAGGACAATAAAAAATTTAGTCTTATTTTTTGTGTTTTCGCAATAAAATAGATTGTGTTTAGCAAACTTATCCATTGTTTGTTGAAAATCTGCAGAAATAAATTTAGTTTTAGCTTAATTTCGTAGGTACGAAAGGAATACTGAACATTTTTTCTGATTTTGTGTGTTTTCGCAAGAAACTAGTTTGTCTTTAGCAAACTTAGCCATAGCTAGTTGAAACTCTGCATAGATATCTTCATTTTTAGTCTAATTGCGTAGGTACTAAAGGAACATTAATCATTTTTTATAATTTTGTGTGTGTTCACAAGAAAATAGAGTGTCTTTAGCAAACTTAGCCATAGCTAGTTGAAACTCTGCATAAATATCTTCATTTTTAGTATAATTGAGTAGGTAATACAGGACCCTTTATGAAATTTTATGTTTTTGTGTGTTTTATATATAAATTATATTTTATTTATAAAAATAATAAATATCTTTTTTAAAATATGAATAGATATCTTAATTTTTGGTCTAATTGCGTAGGTAGTAAAGGAACATTTATCATTTTTTCTGATTTTGTGTGTTTTATCAAGAAAATAGCTTGTCTTTAGCAAACTTAGCCATAGCTACTTGAAACTCTGCATACATATCTTCATTTTTAGTCTAATTGAGTAGGTACTACAGGACCATTGATCATTTTTTCTGATTTTGTGTGTTTTCACAAGAAAATAGCTTGTCTTTAGCAAACTTAGTCATAGCTAGTTGAAACTCTGCATAGATATCTTCATTTTTAGTCTAATTGCGTAGGTACTAAAGGAACATTGCTAATTTTTCCTGATTTTGTGTGTTTTCACAAGAAAATAGCTTGTCTTTAGCATACTTAGCCATAGCTAGTTGAAACTCTGCATAAATATCTTCGTTTTTAGTATAATTGCGTAGGTACTAAAGGGACATTGATCATTTTTTCGGATTTTGTGTGTTTTCACAAGAAAACAGTTTGTATTTAGTAAACTTAGCCATAGTTAGTTGAAACTATGCATAAATATCTTCATTTAAGTCTAATTGCGTAGGTACTAAAGGTACATTGTAAATTTTTTGTGATTTTGTATGTTTTCGCCAGAAAATATCTTTTCTTTATCAAACTTAATCATAGTTAGTTTAAACTGTGCATACATATCTTCCTTTTTAGACTAATTTCGTTGATACTAAAGTAACAGTGATAAATTTTTATGATTTTGTGTGTTTTAACAAGAAAATATATTGTCTTTAGCAAACATAGCCATAGCTAGTTGAAACTCTGCATAAATATCTTCATTTTTAGTCTAATTGTGTGGGTACTAAAGGAACATTGAACATTTTTTCTGATTTTGTGTGTTTTCGCAAGAAAATATCTTGTATTTATCAAACTTAGCCATAGCTATTTGAAACTCTTAATAAATATATTATATTTTAGTATTCTTTCTTTTTTAAAATAGTTAATTATTTATAATTTTAATATTTTTCGATTATTAACAATGAATTAGATTGTCTTTAGAAAAATTCTAAATATATTCTTTAAATACTTAATAAATATATTAATTTATTTTCCAAGTGCGTATGTACTATAGTAGCAGTGATTATTTTTTCTTATTTTGTGTGTTTTCTCAAGAAAATAGCTTGTCTTTAGAAAACTTAACCATAAATAGTTTTATATCTTAAAAGATATCTTCATTTAGCCTAATTGAGTAGATACTAAAGGAACATTGATCATTTTTTCTGATTTTGTGTGTTTTCTCAATAAAATAGCTTGTCTTGATAAAACTTCGCCCTATCTAGTTTACACTCTGCATAAATATAGACTTTTAAGACTACATTAGTAGGTACTAGAGGAACATTTAAAATTTTTCTTATTTTGTTTGTTTTTGCAAAGAAAATAGCTTGTCTTCTGCCAACTTAGCCATAGATAGGTGAAACTCTGCATAAATATCTACATTTAAGAATAATTGCGTAGGTAATAGAGGAAAATTGAACATTTTTTTTCTGAGTTTCTGTGTTTTCGTGAGAAAATAGCTTGTCTTTAGAACACTTAGCCATATCAAGTTGAAACTCTGCATAAATAACTTCACTTTTAGTCTAATTGCGTAAGTACTAAAGGAACATTGATCATTTTTTTCTCATTTTGTTTGTTTTCGTTAGAAAATAGCTTGTCTTTAGCAAACTTAGTCATAGCTAGTTGAAACTGTGCATAAATATCTAAATTTTTATTCTAATTTTGTAGGTAATAAAGGAACATTTAATATTTTTTCTGATTTTGTGTCTTTTTGCAAGAAAATAGCTTGTCTTTAGTAAACTTAGCCATAGCTAGTTGAAATTCTGCATAAAGATCTTCATTTTTAGTCTAATTGTGTAGGTACTAAAGGAACATTGAACATTTTTTCTGATTTTGTGTGTTTTTGCAAGAAAATAGCTTGTCTTTAGAAAACATATCCATAGCTAGTTGAAACTCTGCATAAATATCTTCATTTTTAGTCTAATTGAGTAGGTACTAAAGGAACATTGATCATTTTTTCTGAGTTTGTGTGGTTTCACAAGAAAATAGCTTGTCCTTAGCAAACTTAGCCATAGCTAGTTGAAACTCTGTATAAATATTTTCATTTTTAGTCTAAATCCGTAAGTGCTAAAGGAACATTGAACATTTTTTTTTCTGTTTTTGTGTGTTTTCGCGAGAAAATAGCTTGTCTTTAGCAAACATAACCATGTAGAGTTGAATCTAATAAAAAATATCTTAAATTTTTGTCCAAGGTCGTCGTTACTAAAGGAACAATGAACATTTTTTCTGAGTGTGTGTGTTTTCGCAAGAAAATAGTTTGTCTTTAAAAAAATTATCCATATCTCGTTGAAAATCTAAATAAATAGAGAAATTCTTTAACTATTTAGGGTTAACTTACCTTTTTAGGGATGAGCATTTAGGGTTCTCCTACATGCTGAACCTGAAAGTGTGTCCCCTGACATACTGGATCTGAAAGTGTAATTTCAGAAAAAGCTGTATGATCTGGTTGTGGTGAAAAAGATAAGTACTTCAAGTTGGAAAATGGGTTTAGGAGGGACATTAAGAAAGTAACTTGCTCTGAAATGGTCTTTGAAAAGTATTTCTTGGTGTTGAGGTATCCAAAAAGCTGTAAAGTATAGTTGTGGGTGAAAAAGATATGTACTTCAAGTTGGAAAATTGGTTTAGGAGGGACATTAAGTAAGTAACTTGCTCTGAAATGTTCTTTGAAAAGTATTTCTTGGTGTTGAGGTAACCAAAAAGCTGTAAAGTAAAGTTTTGTGTGAAAAAGATAAGTACTTCAAGTTGCAAAATAGGTTTAGGAGGGACATTAGGAAAGTAACTTGCTCTGAAATGGTCTTTGAAAAGTATTTCGGGGTGTTGAGGTAACCCAAAAGCTGTAAAGTATAGTTCTGGGTGCAAAAGATAAGTATTTCAAGTTGCAAAATGGGTTTAGGAGTGAGATTATGAAAGTAACTTGCTCTGAAATGGTCTTTGAAAAGTATTTCTTGGTGTTGAGGTAACCAAAAAGCTGTAGGGTATAGTTGTGGGTGAAATAGATAAGTAATTCAAGTTGGAAACTTGGTTTAGGAGGGACATTAAGAAAGTAACTTGCTCTGAAATGGTCTTTGAAAAGTATTTCTTGGTGTTGAGGCATCCAAAATGCTGTAAGGTATAGTTTAGGCTGAAATAGATAAGTACTTCAAGTTGCAAAATGGGTTTAGGAGGGACATTAAGAAAGTAACTTGCTCTGAAAAGGTCTTTTAAAAGTATTTCTTAGTTTTGAGGTATACAAAAAGCTTTAAGGTATAGTTGTGATGAAAAAAATAAGTACTTTAAGTTACAAAATGGGTTTATAATTGACATTAGTAAGGCATCTTGCTATGAAATAGTCTTTGAAAATTATTTCTTAGTTTTTGGGCAACCAAAAAGCTATAGAGTATAGATGCTGGTGAAAAAGATAAGTACTTCAAGTTGGAAATTTGGTTTATGAGGGACATTAAGAAAGTAAATTTCTCTGAGATGGTCTCTGAAAAGTATTTTTTCGTGTTGAGGTATACAAAAAGCTGTAGGGCATAGTTGTGATTAAAAAGACATTTACTTCAAGTTGGAAAATGGGTTTAGGAGTGTCATTAGGAAAGTAACTTGCTCTGACATGGTCCTTGAAAAGTATTTCTTGGTGTTGAGGCATCCAAAAATCTGTAAAGTATATTTGTGGGTGAAAATGATAATTAATTTAAGTTGGAAACTTGGTTTAGGAGGGACATTAAGAAAATAACTTGCTCTGAAATGATCATTGAAAATTATTTCTTGGTTTTGAGCTATTTCAAAAGCTATAAAGTATAGGCTAGTTTTGAGTGAAAAAGATAAGTACTTCATCTTGCAAAATGTGTTTAGGAGTGACATTAAGAAATAAACGTGCTCTCAAATGGTCTGTGAAAAGTATTTCTTGGTGTTGAGTAAATAAAAAAGATTTAATGTATTGTTTTGTTTAGAATGATAAGTAATTAAATTTGGAATCTTGGTTTAGGAGGGTCATTAAGAAAGCAACTTGCTCTGAAATGGTCTTTGAAAAGTATTTCTTGATGTTGAGGTATCCAGTAAGATTTAAAGTATAGTTGCGGGTGAAAAAGATAAGTAGTTCAAGTTGGAAAATAGGTTTAGAAGTGACATTAGGAGAGCAACTTGTTCTTAAATGATCATTGAAAAGTAATTCTTTGTGTTGTTGTATAAAAAAAAGATGTAACGAGTAGTTGCGGGTGAAAGAAAATAAGTACGTCAAGTTGGACAATGGGTTTAGAAGGGACATTAAGAAAGAAGCTTGCTTTGAAATTGTCTTTGAAAAGTATTTCTTGGTGTTAAGGTAACCAAAAGGATTTAAAGTATAGTTTCTGATGAAAAAGATAAGTACTTCAAGTTGGAAAATGGGTTTAGGATGGGCATTAAGAAAGTAACTTGCTCTGAAATGGTCTTTGAAAAATATTTTTTGGTGTTGAGGTATCCAAAAAGCTGTAAAGTATAGTTTTGGGTGAAAAAGATAAGTTCTTCAAGTTGGAAAATGGATTTATGAGCGACTTACAGACAGTAACTTGCTCTAAAATTGTCTTTGAAAAGTATTTCTTTGTGTTTATGTAACAAAAAAGGTGTAGAATATAGTTGTGGTTGAAAAAGATAAGTACTTCAAGTTGCAAAATGGTTTTAGGAGTGACATTATGAAAGTAACTTGCTCTGAAATGTCTTTTGAAAAATATTTTTTGGTGTTAAGGTATCCAAAAGCTGTAAAATATAGCTGTGGATGAAAAAGATAAGTACTTCAAGTTCGAAAATGGGTTTAGGAGGGACATTAAGAAAGTAACTTACTCTGGAGTTGTTTTGAAAAGTGGATCTGGAAAATAGGTTCTGGAACTTGTTCTGAAAAGATAGAATATAGCCATAAAAAGCATTAAAAAAATGGAGAGGGGACTCTTTGGGGGGCCCGGGGAGGACCTTTGGGGATCCGGGGGCCCTTGAGGGCCGGGTGGTCCTTTGGGATGCCCGGGGGACCTTTGAGGACCAGGGGAGGACCTTTGGGGGTCTGAGGGGGGTGTTTGGGGGATAACATTTCGAAATTTTTACTTTTTAGTTTACTTTTTTTTGAGGCGCACCTCTGCGGCGCATCCTGCGGCGCGTTCCTGCGGTGCCTCCCTGTGGCGCATCCCCCGCGGCGCTTTCCTGACCCACAGCGCATCCCTGCGGCACATCCTGCGGCGCTTTCCTGGCCCACGGCGCAGCCCGGCAGCGCTTCTCGGGTCCAGGGGACCTTTGGGGGCGGGAGGTGGGCCTTCGGGGCACAGAGAGGGCCTTTGGGGCCCAGGGATGGCCTTTGGGGGTCGGGAAGACATTGGGGGACCGGTGGGGGGCCTGTGGGACCCCGCTGGTCCTTTGGGAGCTCGATGTGCCTTTGGGGGGCCCGGGGATGGCATTTGGGGGTCTTGGTGGGCCTTTGGGGCGCCGGTGGCCCTTTGGGAGCTTGGGGGGCCTTTGAGTGTCCGGGGGGGCAGTTGGGGGCCTGGGGGACATTTGGGGACCGGTGGAGGGCCTGTGGGAGCTTGGGGGGCCTTTGAGGACGGGGGGCGTCCTGGGGGTTGGGGTTAGGAGGATTGGAACCCTTTGGGGTTGGGTTAGAGGACCTCACAACACTGTTCAAATGAAACTTGTGTATTATAACGACCACAGAGTTTCACCATTAAATTCTCTTCTAAAATCTCTTCAAAAATCTTCTTTTAAAATGTCTCTATCTGTTTCGCCGAAATAGTTCCATAACCTGTCTAAAACGGTTTCGCCCAAATAATCCCTAAACGCAAATTCAGCGTGTTCCTTTGTTATTGGCATCTCTGCACTAACGCATTTCAAATTAATAGGAAACCTTTTCGCGCGCTAAAACAATTCATCGCTAAGATGTTTCTTGCCTAATTGTTTCCATGTCCTTTGGTTATTAATATCCTTTAGAGTTCGACCAGTAGAACTGTTCCCGAGGCAAAGACATTAATGATTTTGATCTATTCCTGGAGAAATGTTTCTAGGCGAAAATTTTTAAAGTCTGACAGATGATGTCATTGATTGATTGATCTGTCAAGAATGGGGAAATTAATTTGTTGTTTCTAAGGGGAATTATTGATTCACGATAGGTGAATTGAGGTCGACAGCACAGGGGTTCCAAGGTTGATGTTGTTGTTGTTGTAAGTGCACGCTCTCAGCGAACTTTATGTAAATCAAGTTCACAGGTGCTACTCGTGACAGGACCACGTGGTTTATGGTTTTCCAAGTGAGAAAGTTCCTGTTTTTACAAGTGATAAAATTCCTGTTTTTTCATTCTCAGTGAGAAAACCATAAACCACGTGGTCCTGTCACCATGTTTTTCAAATTCTCACTGACAAAAACAATAAAACATCCATAATTTGATGTTGACATCCACGAAAAACATCAAATAAATCGACCAACACACATAACCATCCAAGAAAACATACATAAATGTGACAAAGTTCCTGTTTTTCAAATTCTCACTGACAAAAACCATAAAACATCCGAGAAAAACATCAAATAAATCGAACAACACACATAACCATCCATTAAAACAACCATAAATGTGAAAAAATTCCTGTTTTTTCAAGTGAGAAAATTCCTGTTTTTTCATTCTCACTGATAAAACCATAAACCACGTGGTCCTGTCACGACTCAATAAGGCCATTCTACTAATGCACAAGTACCTATTTACCTTTCTTCCCCAAACCCCCTTTCTGCAGATGACAGTATTACAATAAATGAAAAGGTAGAAATACGCCAACTTTTATTGTTGTTGAAGGAAAAAGCAAGAAACCTTCATTTATGATTATTGTTTGCCCCATGCTTATTTATTTCAGATGATGATTTAGGTTGACAAGGTTGCCATTACTTTTACATTAATTTTTTGTCTGACCATAAAAGCTTAATATTTTCACAGGAAGCCCAAGGGTATCATATACATTTGCATAACGTCAAAGAAAATACACCACTAACGTACCCATGATAGATAAACGGCAGATGAGGGAGGCAGAGGGAATCGGTCCCTAAGATTTTTTGTACCCCCCCCCCCGCCCTTGATTTGAGAAATACTTTTTTCTATTTTTATGAGAAAATGGAGTTTTCGGTATTTTCACTGAGAAAATTGAAAAACAACGAAATTACCCCCTAGATATTGAAACACATTTTTTCATCGTCTCCCTCTCCGCCCCCGTTTCTGTTAATTGTCATCCCTGATCATGAAGAAGGTTTTTGTTTTATTGAAAAGCAACACAACCGAAATTGAAACTTAACATAACAGCGTTTCAATATAAATTATGTCTTATTTAATTATTTGTTATTGTATCATATCTTCCTTCAGAAATAGTTCTTACAATTGTGATGTCTAGTCATCTGTCCTTTCCCTTGAGAAGCAATACATCTTAACAAATCTTCATTTAGTTTTAGCAGAATCATTTCTACGTAGTTTTTAAACAAAAGAAAACCTTGTCACTATAATGTAAGTTTTTCTCTGAAAGTTTAATTGCCAAATGAGATGTGATGTCTAATCCGTTCATTTCCATATTAAGCATCCAGGAAGAACAAACAATAACTTAACAATATTTAACGTAAATGTTTGCAAATATGGGGGCTGTATAGTACAAAGTACAAGGTGACCCTTAAAGAGTTTATAGAATTCATGTTGGGTCCCTATATAATTGGAATTTATGAGTAGTGAGAGTGGTTTTCCGACATAGCGACGAAGACCGCACTGCCTTTCCATCACATAAACAACAACAGGTAAAACAATGAGGAAATAGTCTAAGACAGTGGAACTTTTTTATCCTTAAACTTAAACTCAGATTTAGCTAAAAATTAAAAATTAGAATTTAACTAAAAATTATTTTACAAATTACATTACAAAACTAATAGCTAATACTGGCAATTATATCTCATAGTCATCCCACTCAAGAAGTGAAAATAGCTTAATCCTAATGAAATATAACCTTGGTAGTGTTCTATTATCTGTAACACACGCGCGAAGTGAATTTTGGCTAATGCTAATGAAATAAAACAAAATAGGATGAAAATATAATAGTTTCGAAACAAACTTCGGCTATATATTTGCACATCAGGGGGGTGGGGGTAAAGCATAGCATATATTACATACATAACCTGACCCAGGTACCTTTATCCCCCTAAACCCCAAAAAACAATAGTTTAAATATTGTAAACGCAGTGACAAACCTCGGTTTGTGATCGAATTCTCGGTTCTAGGCGAACACTCCCCCGGCAAATACCCCCCTGAAAATACTCCCCGTGGATAATCCCCCCCCGCCGAGGAAAATACCCCCCCCCCCCGCCGAAATACCCCTCCGGAAAATACCCCCCCTCCGGAAAATACCCCTCCCTATAGAAATATCCTCTGGACAATTCAATCCTGGTGAAGATTTACCCCGGACAATTACCCTTAACATCCCCACGCGTAAAATTAAATCGGCAAAGAGAAAGCAAGACATATAAAGAAATTTCGTATATGAATTCTTGCAAATTCACCCAGCGTAAAATTTCTTCTTAAAATTTTATCTCCTGGAAACTATTTAAAATTCTCCCAGCCACTATATTCATTTATGTTATTTTACTGTGTTCATGGCCGTATATTTGGCTTTAAAATACACTTATTTGTCTATCTGTCTAATATGCAGAATAATTGTACCAAAACGCATTTTGCATGCAGACCCGTTATGCTTACCCCCCTCCTAATGTGCAAATATATAGCGCAAATTTATTTCTAAAGTAACGAAAAAACTAACAAAAAAATACCGATGTGTTCTTGAATTTTACACAGCGTAAACTTGAGTGAGTGGCGCATAATACAAAAGTACCAAAATCCCATCCCCCTACGGAAGTTAAAAAAATAAAACTCAAATAAAATTCTCAAACTTGGAAAGCCTTATTTCTACGTTGTTTTTTTTTTTGGGGGGGGGGGTATTTTCCAGGGAGTTATTTTCCGCGGGGGTTATTTTCCACGGGGGGTATTTTCCGGGGGGGGTATTTTCCGTTTTTTTCCGCGGGGGGGGGGATATTTTCCGGGGGTACTTTCCGGGGGGGGCATTCGCCGGGGGGGGAGGGTAAACGCCAGCCACCCGAATTCTCTGTTGACACTTAGACAGATATCCGTTTGACTACTTTCTTTTATCATCTATCGTGCGTGTGTTACAGATAAAAGAACAGTACCATAACTTTCATAGAGCCTTTAGTTTATGTAATAGTATAATTTGAGTTATATATTTTCACATTAGGGGGGGGGGTAAAGTAACCTACTCCTCCCTAATGTGCAAGCATTCGGCCCAAACTATACAAGTCCAATGCATTCTGTCTATGCCCAACGCGTTGTGCCATCCGTCACTTCTTTTTATAGCTATGAAACCGGTTTTCTAAAATGTAAGCCAAGCGTAATTCTCAGATGAAGAACTTGAGTGGGGTGGCTATAAGACATAAGTGTCCTAATACTAATGAACCTGAACAAAAAAGACCTTTTAGGTTGGCTGACGAAAAAAACGAGAGTAGCATAAAAATATGCTCTTGATTTGTTTTTTACCTCAATGAATTGTCTTGTTTCCTGTTGTTTTCGTTTAGTCCTGGTTGACCTTTCTTGAAGTAATGATTGAAAGACGGTTTTAATTTTAATTTTAGCGATTTAGAATATTATTGTAACAGATAACAAGCCTCCAAATCGATCAGTTTGCTCCACTCCACCCCCATCCCCCCCCCCCAAAAAAAATGTTGCTGAAACATTTCACAAGTTTTGAATAAAAATGGTTTATCATATATTCGGTTGGGGACGTATGAGAACGTACAACTCCTTCTCATTCATCAAATTGAGATGCAAGTTTTCAGAGTATGCAATAAGCCTTCTTTCAAGACAAGGTGTGTCGCTTAAAAACAAATGCTTTAATTTATAAAACATAACAGGAATTTTGAATTAATTATGATTTTTTTTTTCTTCTACTAATGCTAGGCTACTATTATTTTCAAGCTCATAATAATAGAAAAGCACTGAATAATGAAAATCCAAAAATTACATAGTAAATCTTGTAATTTTGTGTTTAAGTCTTATTGACACGGCATGTTCATTTGAAACTATCTACCTGCGAAGATTATTCTATCAAAAGCATCTTATAGTTCTTTCGAGTGAAGATTCAGCGGACGCCAGGGTTGCCGCCAGACCAAAAAATTTCGTAACGTCGAATTCTTAAAAATGTATCTTTTTCGTAACTTTTGATAGGAAATTCTCTTTTCAAGGCAAGGTGCCTTAACTTCCCTATCAAGAGCGGTACTTAAAGGGGGGATAGGACAGTTGTTGCCTGTATAATTTGAAAAATATATTTTTACGTTATCTCATTAAAAATCTTCCCTCCAACTATTAAAAGGTGCCTAAAAAGTATACAATAATAACAATTCATGCTTATTGACTTTCATGAAATTCTTATTCATTGAACTGCACGTCCTGCTTTCCGCTCACCTGCATAACCGAAAGACCCCCCCCCCCTGATGCGTGTATAAAACCCCAGGCTATATTTTGTATATCTTGTTGTTTTGTTGCCATTATTGGTGTTTTAAACCAAAAGTTGATGAGAAATACGTACAAAATAAAAGGCAAAACAATAAACACAGGACACCTCAGAGTTTTGAAGACAAAAAGAAAACCAACTAGATTTTGTTTTATTGTTAAATTTCAATATAAACGATCTTACTAAATCCAGTATCTTAAAAACACCCAAAAAGTTATTTTAATCGCTGCCTTCCCGTCTAATATTTTAGATTGGCTCAGTCCCAGTCTCACCTCCTCTAGCTTCAAATTTGCATCGTTCGATTTAAGCAATTCCGAGTGACAGAATTTTTGTTTTGTTTTTATTTTATCGAAAAAAAATTTTAATCGTTGTCTTCAGTTCTTATACGAAACAACAGTTATTTTGCATAATATGAATTTTCCGTTTGTAATTTGACTCGGAACTCCAAACCAAAAGAAAGTCAGAAATAAAAGAAGAGTTCATATAATTCCACCACAAGAATGTTAGCCTAAAGCTGTTTTGATGGGTCTCACAAGTCTACGCACGTACAAAGAATTTTTAGGGGACGGGGTCAAACAATAAAAAAAAATTAAACTCATTTTCAAAATGAACTACAAAGTAGAGAATTTTTTTTTCTCAAGAATATATGAATATAAGCGAACACGAGGGGCACAAAAAGCATTGGGTTTTACATAACATAAACACAAAATTTATCTAGGTTTTAAATGCATAAACGGAAAAAGTCGATGAGTTGAAGAATACAAATAAAAAAAGATCAAACTATACAAAAACGAATCGATTTTTTGCCCCGAATTTTCACTTATATTTAATATTTTCAAATTTTTAATTTTCCAATTTAAAAGAAATATAATGTCTCATCCAAGATTACAACCTAAGTTAACACAGCCTCAGGATGTGCTCTTACCGTTGTGCTATACTGATAAAAGTGGAAAGAAACTGAACATTCGGAAGTGGTTGAAAAACAGTTCACAAACTAAAAAAAAATTGTGTGACAAAGAAATAAAAGGAAGATGGAACAAAAATATTAGTGAACTGGAAATGATTAAAATGAACTGGAAATGATTTAATTAAGAAAATTAAGGGGGATAATAAAAACCTAAAATTTAATAAAGAAATGCCGAGAAATTTACGTTTTCACGGGGTTGGGGCCCTAGTACAGCCTATGTGATGTCTATGAATTAGTTTTTAAGTAAACTGTAAACCTACCTTATACAGATAGATGACTGTTATTTTCTGTATAAAAATGGTCATTAGTCTAATTGTCATTATCTAAAGCCAAATATTCAGTGATTGTCCGTTTCTAAAGGAAATATGCTAAGCTCACAAGAAGCGTTATTAAACTATTTAATTTATATTATTTTCAAACATCACGACTTCTTTTCTGAAATTGCATCGAACCCCGTGATAGTTCAAGATAGAGCTCTAGGAGTATATTAAAACAAATCGACCAATAAAATTCTTACTTTACAATATGAAAGAACACGAAAGAATGTAACAAGAAAGAATCTCATCACGATTGAGGTTGTTACGGAAAGAATAATGCATATATCATCGGTACAAGTCAATTAGCTGATACACACGCAAGATAGATGCTAAAGGAAACTAGTCAAACGGGTATCAGTTAGTAGAGAATTGGATCGCAAAGCGTGGTTTGTCATTGCGTTTACAATATTTAAACTGTTGTTTTTTGGGGTTTAGGGGGGGGAGTACCTAGATTAGGTTACGTATTTAATATATACTATGCTTTACCCCCCCTAATGTGCAAATATATAGCCCAAATTTGGTTCTAAAATTTTATTATTTTCATCATATCTTGTTTTATTTCATTAGCATTAACTAATGAAACTAGCTCCTTCTCCATATAATTTTAGTATGACTGTTAACGGAACAAGACTCAAAGTCAACTGATGAATTTGAAAGTTGGTGAGGTTACTAACTGACTATTGTCACTTGTCACTAAACAAATGATAATCGTCTGCTTATGAGAGAGAATTTTATATTAACCAAATGTGCGAACAAGGGAATTGGGTATATTCTTATCCTAGTAGCTGAGTGATTGTTTGATAAGACTGAATAACCGCGACGTGAAAAAATGTCGACACTCATGTCATTGTAATTAAAATGGGAACAGCGGATCTTTTCACGGGGGAAAAATAGATTACTCAGAAAATGTCAAACTTCCTCATTATTCAAAAGCGTAACATAATTGTAACATAAATTCAAAAACGTAACAAAAATATAATGTTTTTAGGACCGTAACGTAAGACGTACCGTTTTATTTAAAACGTACCAAATATGGTACGAACGTAACCTTGGTGGCAACCCTGACGGACGCATGAAACCCGATGATTAAACTGGATACATTACTAATAGCAGTCAAGATACTTATTTATTATGATGTGCTTGGCATAGAGACATGTTATAAAAAAAAAGTTTCAGCATTTATGAATATGACTTTACAAACGATAAAAACTTCGAATCCTAAGGTTACAGGCATGAATACTGATTTTTTTTTTTTTTTTACATTCAAAGCGTAATGAAAGTTAATGAGATTTTTAAAAAATGGTTGGGGTTTATCTGGCTGAAGTTTTTCTTTGGACAAAAGGGCGTGGTTCGAGAAACAAGTTTTTTTAAACCTAGACCTACTTATGTTTCATCCAGACATTAAACTACTATGGTCTATGATATGACATCTTGTATTCTTTGGTCATGAAGTGAGCAAGCTAGATTTATATTAACAACATTTCCCAACCTCCATGCCTAGGTATCCTATCCTTCCTACGTAAATAAATGAATTTTAGATCACCTCATGTAATGCTTCCTAACCGTGGGAGATGACCCTCCGAATATCCTAACCGGTCTAGTTCTTGTGTTTGGGGCCTTTGTATGTAGCATAAATTTGTTATTTTCCTTAAGAAGAACAGATATTATTATAATGTTATCTTAAATTGTTATCTAGCCGTTTAAAAAAGAAACACAGTAAAAACAGAAAAATGGCAAATGCAGATTACAATGCAGCCATAAATTATAAGCCCATAAAATCTTAATGAAAACTGATTTTTCGAGAATTTCAGCAAAGATTTATTCAATTGAAGGCTAAAAAGTCGATGGTTTCCAATAGAGATTAATTATATCCAGCGATTTAGTTCTATCTAAAGATGGTTATCAATTTCAGGGTTTTGGGTTTGGGTACTACCTGAATGGTTAATAGCTTATCAAGGCCACACTCATAATTTTTTCGGGGAGGGGGGGGAGTTTATTCAAAGATTTTTATTCGGGGGGGGGGGGGTAAAAAAAACACCCAAAAACGCATAAAATTTGTTTATATCCATTTTTGAAACGTTTTTACGAGTCAGACAAACATTTCGGGGGGGGGGGGGTTCAAACCCCCCTAACCTCCCCCATGGGTATGGTCTTGTAGCTTATTGCAATGCACATCTAGATAAAAAATATACATAGTTTTTATGGTGGGAACTGGGCCCAGCAGCTGCGGGCATGCTCCAACAATCTTGCTTCATTTAAAACAATTGCCTTAGAACGTATATCGTACTTCTTGTATTGTATAGTTGTCAGGCTTTACAACTTCACTAATCTTTATAAGAGTTTGATAAAAAAAAAAGACCGAGACATCGGAAGGCGTGGGGGGGGCTTCCAAGATCAATCTAATGAATCTGCTCATAAAATCTGACAAATATGGGGTCACGGACTTTCTTTTATGTGGTCCAGACCTCCCTAAAAAGCGCCCCCCTTATAAATGTTGCATAGACGTAGCTTACACCTATGGTGTTCCCGGGTCAAATGTATAGTGATGATCTTTAGTTTGACTTCTTACGTTGTTTTTGGTCAATCAACCCTTGGAAGAATAATAAAGATTATCCTTTTTTTGGGCTGACATTGTTAAATGTCTATTCGTGCAATTTCAAAGCTGTTGACGAGTCATGGAGTAGTTACTTCAGAGTCATTTACAAATAGATTCACTTTTATTTTGGCAAATATGACTGGCGATAACTTTAAAAAATCATTGAGAATTTACGCAGAAGAGACGTGAAGGTCGTCGCTAAAAATGACATCATTTGTCTTATCCAAGTCTCTGTGATATCATTGCGTTGATTGAATATTTTTAGAGCCAGTTCAGACGCATAGAGAAACCAATTAGAAAATCAATCGGTGCGGAAGGTAAAGTTCAAAGGATTGGTGCAAGATTTTTCCGAAAAGCAAAGATAACATGTACCTGTGCGCGTTTTCTGTGGCCAAAAGTTAGGCGAAAACTTCAAAAATCTGGATCATGGCAATTGACGTGACGGCTATTATATCGACAATACTCAAGAAGTGACGTTAGGTTCATCATAATGAAATACACCATAAAATGATGAGAATATAATACTTTAGCAACAAAATTCTAGAAACTACAACATATAATTATGGAAAGCAGGCCGCCCAGAACGCATTATAATAAATATCGGTAGACCGCATCGAAATCTCAAAGTCTCTATTGGTAAACAGGTTTTTGAGGTGTTGCTCACTCCATGACAAAGATTTAAACTTTAGTTTTTTGGGGGATTAGGGGGACAAAAAGGTAGCTAGGTTAGGTTAGGTTACGTATTTAATATATGCTATGCTTTAGCCCCACCCAACCCCCCCCCCATGTGAAAATATATAGCCCAAATTTGTTTCTAAACTAATATATTTTCATCCTATCTTGTTTTATGTCATTAGCATTAACGAAATTTCACTTCTCGCGTGTGTACCCAGATTCTAGATAAGTACCTAAATATCTAACCTAACCAACTCTATATGTTAAATATTTAATTAAAATATACCTGTATAGTAGTTTATCTCGCTCAGGCTAAGCTAATTATCTCCGAGTGAACACAGATAAACCAGTTTTACAACAGATAAAGGATAACAGTGTGGTCGATATAATACGTAAGTACCGGTTTCCTTTTCATTTTAAGATAATTCAAGCTCTTTTTTAATCAAGGGGGGGAGGCAAGTTTATTACTTTATTTTTTTTTTTGGATTATTTCAAGAACAGTTCATCAACTCTCAGGATGTTTTCTACACATAGTCCACGAAGGCTTTGAAGAGGCTTTTTGCACACTTCTCCTTCTATATTGAATAGGTAAACAAGTAAAGTAAACTCTTCATAACCAGATGAAGTACATTTTTCGGTACTTAGACAATAGTCTATCGCTAGCTAAACGATGAGCATACCACTCGATGCATCTTTTAGCGCTGGTTCCAAAAATATTAACCGCAATCCTCATAAATGTATCTCAGCCCCCCCCCCCATATGGGGCTATATATAGCCCTAGACTAGCCTATATTTAAACTTATCCAATTTTTTTTTCGATTGGCTTTATTTGGTAATAGGTTCATGAACCAACCGCTGCCGAGAAAAAATCACAACAAATTACACTCCCCCCCCCCCAAAAAAAACAATTAGCAAACTTTTGTATATGGCCTATCCCTAACTCTGGTCCCATTAGCTCGGGGCTTGTGAGGGTATAAAACTACTATATTTTAGGTAGCGTTTAAAAGCGCAAGTAGTACCCTATCAGGAGGTCCCGTACGAACACATGTGCTGCCATCTACAATTTAGTTTAATGCTGACGGGACATAATTTATTCAAGGATTATCGATCGAGTCTAATGGGTGGGTGTGTCAAGGTCAATCGATCTGTTGTTGTTTGGCCACGTGCGAATGACAGGAGGGGTGATTTACATAATCGATGGGGGACATTATTGATTCAAGGATTATCGATCGAGTCTATTGTGTGTGTGTCAAGGTCAATCGATCTGTTGTTGTTGGGCCACGTGAAAGGGCAAGAGGGGTGATTTACATAATCGATGGGGGACATAATTTATTCAAGGATTATCGATCGAGTCTAATGTGTGTGTTTCATGGTCAATGGATCTGTTGTTGTTTGGCCACGTGCGAATGACATGAGGGATGATTTACATAATCGATGTGGGAATTATTGATTCACGAGCATGGGGAATTATGAAACAATATGGTCATAGAGTCCATATTGTTTCTTTAATCTTTAGGCCTGTCACGAGTAGCACCTGTGAACTTGATTTACATAATTGCTAG